>NC_009309.2:106349-127003 GCF_000002845.2 Leishmania braziliensis MHOM/BR/75/M2904 | reverse complement strand
TTTGCCACAGCATAATCTTTGACAGTGACCCAGCAGGGGCTCGCTCTATTTAAGTCGTACTTCCGCCTTGGTACATGTGGAGGGGGGAGGATAGGAGGCCACCAGCTCATCCTTCGTTGATGGCCTTGAGCGAACGTTGCGCAGCACCACACTAGTGATGTCATTCTCTCTACTCTGTAGTTGCACTCCTGATGGTTGCGAATAACCCCGTGCGCGGTGTCCCCCGGGCCCACGCCCCCACTCTCTGTGGGGAGAAGCCAAGCCGCCGCAGCCCCCTCGGGTGGTGAGCGGAGGTCAAGCACCCACGACGTGAGCTGAGTGAGGGCGGTGTGTTGCTGCGGATGTAGGCGGTCCGGTCCTGGACGGCGTGGCGTTGGAGCGACCTGCGGCCGTGCGCACGCTTGCACCACCCATGTGATGGGCAGCGTGCCAGCGCGGCTCGAGCCCATCTCGCCCGCCTCCCGCTGCCTGCTGGTGTGGGGAGCCTGCGCCCCTCCGAGAGAGGCCCCCTGGTGGCGACCGGCCCGCCCTGTGGGGCGGTGTAGGTGGGTGGCGTTTGGGGCGGAGCCCGTGCTCCGATGGATGGGTCGGCGCACTGCCGTGCCGCGTGGCCGTGGCCCTGTGGCGTTTGACTGCTGTGGGGTGGCAGGGCACGGCGGCTCTGAGGAGGAGAAAGAAATGTCGAGCTGTTGCCAAGAGTGCGTGAGGTGGAGAACGAGAGATGTTCGCGCGGATACGAAGACGAGAAACGCAAGCGAAAATCAGAGAAAAGCAATGCGACAACCCAACGAACCCACCACGAAGGATAAAGAAAGCGGAGGGGGGGGGAAGGTGCGGCGGTCGTGCTCCAGTAGAGGGAGAGGGGATAGGAGCTACACAGCTGTACATAGGTGGATAGGTGCCCATACTCTCTGATACCCGTGAGTTTGGCTCTCATTCGATTTCTTCTTATGCTCTCACATACGTGCTGGATGAGGCGAACTGGTCGTGTTTTTGTGTGAGCGCCGTGTGCATGCAGTTGTACCCGCGACGAACCTGGCGCGAGGAGGAGAGCAGCGAGCGCTATTTCCACCTCTTGCGCCTCTCCTCTTTCCCCCCTACAGAAGTGTGATTCGGGCCCTCTATGGTGTCTCTCCGTCTTTTCCCTCATCTCTCATCTGCCGTGCCTCAAATGCTCGCGTTCGTTAATGTTTACATTCCTCACTGTACACGTGGCACTCACGCATGCGCCAACCAAACGATGTGGTGTACACTCCCCGCTTGTCAGCACGTACGGAAGGACATAAAATAAAGGAACGTGCTCCGTAGGCACTTGCACAGGCGCGAGATTACTACGACTACCACACCTGCGCGCACAAAGCGAGCCATGAGCGAAGTAAGAGAACCAGGGGGCGCTTCTGGGATGCCGGTGGCATCTGGGCATCCCGCCACCTGGGATGCCGCGGTGTCGTTGCCGGAGCAACCGGCGCTGGTAATGCCCACCCCAGAGTCCACCTCTCGCCCACCCATCACGACCGATAAGGGTGTCTGTCCGGTGAAGGCAGAGTACTTACGTCCAGCCCCGGCGCGCGTCAGCCTTGATGCAGAGGGTCGCACGCGCGGCATGAACAAGGGTGCCGCGCGCGAACACTCGGAGTTCGTACAGGGCACGCAGCGCCCCACGTGGGAGGGTGAGCAGAATTTCTTCTTCGGGGCGACGCTGCAGAAGATCAAGAAGACCGTTCGTGAAGCGAAGCAGCGGCAACCCAAGCAGCAGCAGGAGCAGCAACGAAGCCTCGTCAGCAAGGACGGCGCTGTCCCTGCTGAGACCACGTCGGTGGAGACAACTGAGCAGACAGCAGCAGCGGTGGCTGCCGAGGAAGGTGAGCTTCTGGTAGTTGGGCAGAAGCGCGAGCGCAGTCCCTCGGCTGAGAAGGCACCCATAACAGCAGTGCCGGCACTTGACGCGACCACGAAGTTTAACAGCGATGAGCCGACGGCTCGCCCCTCACACACAGAGGAGAGCTTGCGCGAGGTAATTGCGCGCCAGTCAAGCTCACGCGGTTTATTCTCCGAGAAACTGGTACTGGCGCCACTGACCACGGTCGGCAATCTGCCCTTTCGCCGCATCTGCAAATCCTTCGGCGCGGACGTCACGCTGAGCGAGATGGCGGTGGTCTTTAACTTAAATCGGCTGCAGAAGAGTGAGTGGTCGCTGCTGCGCCGGCACGAGAGCGAGGACATCTTCGGTATCCAACTGGCCGTCTCTCGCCCGCAGGAAGCAGCGACCTTTGCGCAGGTGTTGGAGGCGTCGGGTTTCTCATACGACTTCCTCGACATTAATTGTGGCTGCCCGGTGGAGAAGCTTGTGAAGTCTGGCTGCGGCTGCGGGCTTTGGGAACGCACCGGGCGGCTGCGCGATGTCGTGGAGAACTTGGCGATTCACCAGAGCCGCCCCGTGACTATCAAGTGCCGCATTGGTTTCGACGAAGCAATGCCGACTCTGCATCAGCAAATCCACCAGTACTCGACTTGGGGTGCCGCAGCAGTGACGGTGCACGGCCGCTCTCGCAAGCAGCGCTACACCAAGTTTGCCAACTGGGACTATGTGGATCAGTGTGCGCAGCTCTCCTTGTTGCCTGTGATTGGCAACGGCGACATAATGTCCCTGGAGGACGTGCTGGAGCACCGGCGGAGGCAGCCGCACATTACCTCACACATGATCGGTCGTGGCGCCCTCATCAAGCCCTGGTTGTTCGAAGAGATCAAGAGCGGCCAGGTGAAGGACATCAGCAGCTCGGAGCGGCTAGACATGTTGAGAGAGTTCTGTGGATGCGGAATGGCTCACTGGGGGTCAGACGAGCGCGGTGTCATGGCAACGCGGCGCTTCCTGTGCGAGTGGCTGTCGTTTCTTCATCGCTATGTGCCGGTTGGGCTCCTGGAGCGGCTGCCCCAGCGCATCAACGAGCGTCCGCCGTTCTACGAAGGCCGTAATGAGTTGGAGACGCTCATGTCCAGCGATAGCGTGACGGACTGGATCCGCATTAGTGAGCTACTGCTTGGGCCTGTCGAGGAGAAGTTTCGCTTTACCCCAAAGCACAAGAGCAACAGCTACGAAAATGCGGCTGGACTGGACGGCGACCTTCGGGCAGAAGGTTAAAGTTTGGTCGCGCATGTCACCCTCCTCGTTGCCGGTCACTCCTCTGCCCACGGCGCCTGGGGCTGCGCGGTCCGCCCCCGCCCGGCGGAGTCCCGGCTGCCAGGAGCAGAGGAGTGACCGGCGATTTATTCCAGGCTACGCCGTGTGATCTTGAAGGACTATCAGGGGGTGGCGCTCGCTTCTCCTCCCTTGGTCGGCTCGCTCTCTGAATAATTTCCCCCATGCCGCGCTCAACCGACAGCAAAGTCTTTGACCTGTCGCTGCGCGTTTCTATCAAGGAGAAGGGGGCTTGTCCCTGCCTGCCTTTCCCAGCTTTAGCAGCCCGCTGCCTTCACTTGTGTGCCCCCGCTCCGCTCTCTACACTAATGTCTCTCTCTCTTCTTCTGTCGTGGCTTTCAACCGCCCGTTAGCACATCAACGCCCCCCTTCTCCCTTCCCCCAGTAGAGCCGCTTTGCTCTGGCCAAGTGCTTCCAAAGCGATGAACTCAGAAGGGAACAGCGCTGCCATAGGCCCCAGAGGCTTGGCTCATGGGGTGTGGTACATTTTAGGCCCATGTGGTGTACTGGTCAGGGACGGGAGTGATGCGCGGGGCGGGAGGACAGCAGCACGGAAGCTCAGCGTAGAGCAAACAGGACCGTTGCAGATGACGCACAGATGAAGATGCTGGAGGACGAGCTGAACGCGACTAAACGAATACCATGTGCAGCGGAGGACATCATCATTGCTGAACGTATACTTGCGGCAAGACAAGCGCAGTTGCACCTGCCGGCTGAACCCAGCTTCCAGGTTTCCCTTTCGCTTTTTTTCAGCCGTTACGCTACTGCTGGCGTCTGCGGTCTACTCCAGTGCCATTTCGCAGGAGCGGGGGGAGGGGGCGGCGGGGGTAGATCGGGTTATCCTTTTTGTAGATTTGCTTGTTGCTGCTGCTAATCTGTGTTTCTGTGGGCAGCCTTCGCCTTGGCTGAGCTGCACGTTGCCGTGCGGTTCGCCGTGCTTAGGGCTGCTGCAAACGTGATCCGCGTAATTCTGTGGTTTTGAGGCCGATAAGCGAACCACAGAGATGCGAAATGAAAGTTGGCCTTTTCTTTCTCATCATAGCTGAGCGCTTAGGCAGCGCTCAGTTGTATCCTCATCTCACATTGACATATTCTTTTTTTTTTTTTTGCCTGGCTGTACTACTCTCCGCCTAAACTTGTAACTTCCTAGGCCTGTATGCATACATACATACAGAAGCGATGATCAATTCCTCAGACCATATTGCCTCTCCATGTGCGTCTGAGCTACAAACCCTGTGGTGACAACGTCTTTGCGGGTTTTCCAACTGATTCATGACCTCCTCGGATGCTCACCTATATTACTAGAGGAGCAAAAATACGTTGGTCTGTGCCGGACGGACCAGCCATAGGATGCCTTGAGTCTATTAGCGTCGCAGCGGACAGCAGCTCTGCGCAGTCTTTCCTGCAATCCTTTTTCCTAATCCTTCGCTTGTGTCCTTTACTTCGCTCTTTTATTCGCCTTCATCCACAAGGGTTCACCCACCCACCAGTGAGCCATACACAGTGAAATACCATCTGATTCCCCCATTTTTTTCTTTTTTTTTTTTACAGCTTTCTGTTGCGCTATACCCCAGCAAACTGAACGATTAGCCTATACGACAGAACACCACGAAAAAGATGCTTCGCACCGTGAAGTACATCATCGGCGCCGTAGTGGCTGTTGCTGCCTTTACCGCAGTACTCGCGATTATGATGTCAGTCAAGGAGAGAGTGCCAAACGGTACCTACTGCGGCAGCTATGCAGGTGGCCTTGTGGTAGGTAATATGACCATAAGGGCCGTCTCAAGCACCTTTGATATGTTCTTGATAGGCCTGGGCCTGCAACTGGCGTGCAAGAATGAGCTGTTTGCGTACGATATGAAGACGCATGAGGCAACGGTGATTGGCGCTAAAGATCCCAACAACTGCATCGGCTCAATCCTCACGGAAAACAATTTGACTTTGCGTGTCTTCTTTGATCCGCGCGCTGACATCGTCACTCTGGATTTAGGCCTTGCGAAGATCGAGTGTAAAAGGTGCCCTGCCTTGTCCTATGTTGGAAGTGCTTTATGAGACTTGTTTTTTTTTTTTTCTTCTTCTTCTCTCTACACACACCTCATTTCCTCCTCTTTTGCTCTCCCCTCCTCTTCTCCTTTTCTTCTTGTTGTTTCTGCAGTTTTCCTTTCAACATTAGTGCACTGAGGAGACCCCCCCTTTCCCCCCTTTCCCCCCTTCCCCCGCACCACCACCATTCAACGACACGCACTTTCCTTCCTCGCTAGTGCGGGGGGAGACCGAGGCGCAGGAAAAAAAAGAAAATGTGCGCCCCGCTCTGCAGGATGAGAAATGGAAAGCGACTCTGTGAAGCACAGCGCAGGCCGCTGGTTTGCATGCACAGGAATTGACACCATTCACAACGAGGACGATGCAGTACCATTCGGTAGGGCTTTCGCTTAAAGATGCATTCGCCAGACGAGCCGCTGCTCGAAGAGAATGAGGCTCATTCGTCCGTGGGTGGTGTGTGTGTGTGTGTGGAGAAGGCGATGCTATCAATCGAGGCCGCTTTTCCACTTTCTCTTCTCATCTCCACCTTTGTGCGTCGCTGCCAGCCGCGGAAGGTGTGAAGTGTACTTGACAGGGCTTGCATAGCGTAGTGCAGTACAACTCCTTTTCTCGAACTCCTTTTCCTGAGTTTCTCTTTTCTTCCTCTGCTACGGGACTGCGACTACGCGTTCACACCGCGAATGACCCGACTTCAATCTACTGCACAGAAGTTTCTCCGCGTATTCCCTGCCCTTCGGTGTGCTCATTCCGCTGCATAGGTGACCTTCTTCTCGGCCCGGTGGTCGAGTCAGCGAGCCACGAGGAGAGCACTCCCATCTGTGTCTTCTCTGAGGAGGGGGGAGGGAGGGGCCAGCGGTGTTTAGCTGTCTTGAAGTTCTGCGTTGCATTCCTTTTTCTTCCTTTTGGCAGCAATGGCTCGATGCCCTTTGCATCGAAGATTAGCGCGTACCGTGAGCTTAAACGCATAGCTGCCGAAAGCCGCCATTTGTACGCTCGGCTGCTGGGCAGCATTGAGGCGCAGACGACATCGCGACGTGTGGCTGCTTGTTGCTCTGGTCTCCATGTCCGGTGGACGCCACCGAATCGGAAGTACGTCTTCACCCGCAAAGGTGATGGGCGTAGCTCTCCTTACCAGACATCTGTTTGCGTACCGCTTCATCACCGATGCAGCTTGGCCGTGTCCGAGGCGAGCGGCGCGTCGGTGGAGGAGGCAGAGCTCGGCGCCATCATCGATGCGCTGGCTATTGTTCCCTCATCGACAGAGTGGGCACGGATAACGCGGGTGCTCGATTCAGATCTATTCGTTTCCTTTGCAGAGCTTTTGGCAAGCCTGAACGCCTATGCGCTCATTCGAGTGGTGCGTGCACCTCCCCCTGCGCGTGCTGGCACTGCCGCTTTGCGTGCCCCATTTGCATCTGCAACCCGCCCACGGTTTCGTGCCTCAGTCGCCACGGAGCTGGCGTCCATTGATGATGCTGAAACTGTCTTAAGCAATCCAAGCGGTCACATTGCAGCCAGCAGTGTGTCCCTGAGGAGAAGTAGGGTTGATCCACAAGGACCCATTCTTCAGCACTGGCAGCACGCGCGCCATTATGATGTTGGCGTAACGGGTGACTGGGCACCGAGCGCACGTGATGCGATAAAGCTAGCCCTTTTCAAGTCGCTTGATCTCTTGCAAGATCACGCGGTAGATGAGTGGCGTGAGGCAGGCAGAGAAGGTGCGGTGCTGTTGAATGAGTTGGCACGCGGCTACTGCTGCACGAGTGAAATGGACGTTTGCGTCTTCAATTCAGTTTTGCATAGCGGAGGCATGGCAGGTAGTCCGTCATGCGCTGCTGCTGCTGAGGACGTGACCTTGCGCTTTCGATGTGCCGCAGATTCTGGCAGTATTAGCGTCACTGCAATGGCTGTGGAACGAGCACCCAAGGAAAGCCACGTTGCGCCAACTTGTGTACCACTAAGAGATGCTGAAAAGATGAGCTTCGCTGCTACCAACACCGTTTCTTCAGCAGAGGCCGCTGGTCTGGTGATGTCCGACGAAATTCGTTTGCCCTTTCCCATTTCAGCGGTCACGATCCGGCGCCCTTTTGCCGATGACGACTCCTGCAGAAGCGAGCCGGCCCTCAAGACGCTGGTATGGCCGCACCGATGCATGACTGGTGCTGCTCTGCTGCTTTGGGCAGCTGTCAAGGTGTCACTGTACCGTAGTGCTACCTCTACCCGCAGCGCGTTGATGCTTGGCTCCAACGGTATCGCTGAAGGAGCCTCGACCGCCTCAGCGCGCTGCCCATCACCCGCTGCGTCGGTGTTGGAGTGGTCTCGTGCCCCCTTCTTTTCCATTTTTTGTGGCCCCGCGGAGCTGCAGCGGGGGCTCTTCTCACCTGCTGTGGCAGGGGGCGTAGAGCTGCGTGCTGTGCTGGACACCCCTGGCCCGACGGCACAAAACCACTGGCACTGCCCCGACGTGGTCGTCATGATTGCCTCTATACGCGCCGCTCTTCAGCTTCCCTCAAGAAGCTATCCAACCATCATGTTCGAGCAAACCGCATTGCATGATCCGGCGCGCCGTGTGCGGGAGCTTGCCCAGGGCCTGCACGGGGATGTGGACGTTTTCACAAGGGTGCACGTGCGCTGGGAGACCCCTCGCGGCTGCTTCGTAGCGTGTGCCGTGAGTGACCCAGCTCTGCACCACCCCAATGCGACTCCATGCGCTTCTGGGGTATCACCCCATACATGGCTCTCGTGCGCAGATACCGGTTATCCTCGTGGTCCTCTTCTCCTCTTGGTTACTGCCGTTTGCTCCTTATACGACCAGGTTGTCAGCCGTATCGATGCTGCTGCAGAGTTATACCCCGTGGTCTCGGTGAAGAATTCCTTTACGCGAGGCGGGCTGGACTTCCTTCTCTTTTCGTGGTTTGAGGCGTCGCCGCAGGTGCGCTGCTTCACCATCGGTACCACACCACCAAACTGCTCGCAGCCGTCGAGGTCCGAGGCGGCCACGTTCCTCGATGGGTCAACGCACCACGAGCTCTGCCCGTCGATGACGCGCGCGATGCTCTTCTACGACGTATTGGGACAACGCGTGCTGTTTGCGGAAACACACGCCGCCAGCGCAGTGGACGCTGTGACGCGCGTGGATGTACTTGCGGTTAAGCAAAACTGTCTTTGCCATGACTTCTATGCGCCACCTTCCACAGTGACAAAGCGGCCATTTCGGTCGGTGGCACGGCAGCGACAGTGGCAGCGCTCCCGTCAACTGCTGAAACATCGCTTGCAGCTGCACATCGCAGCCGACAGCACGGGGACTGACGACCTAGCGAGAGCTCGTAAATGCTCAGGGCATCAGCACCACCGAACGGTAGTGGCTGCATCTGTGCGTGCGTGTATCGAGGCGTGCGCGTCAGAGGTGGGTGCACTGTGGACGGTATTGGAAATCATCGCTGAAGTCGCCGCAGCGCGTGCGAGTAACGCTGCGGAGGGCGATAGTATCAACAGCCAAGAGGGTTTACGTGCCCTTCCGCCTCTGTCGGCGCGCTTCTTGGAAGACTCCCGTCCGACTGCTGAGCCGTTTGCGGGAGAGGCCGGCAGTGAAGCCGATCCAGAGTGGTGGCTTGACAGCCGCGATGTCATGTGGAACTGCCGAGCACTAGGAAAAGAGGCGGCCCCGCCTCGCGCAGGTGTAATGGAGGTGCAGCTGTCCATAGGAACGTCACTCGGCGCTGCTAACACGACATGCGCGAAGCAGGTGACGGCGGCGAGTGCGGAGGTCGTTGTGTTGCGGTGCCGTGTAGACGCGCTGCGAAGTGTGAACGAGGGGACCGAGGTCAAGTGGTCGTGCGAGGAACGCGTGACTGAGTGCCCTGCGCTCTGTTGCTTTGCCACCGTCACCTTAACGGCAGCACCGGCGGTCTCAGGCCTCTTTCCTGCTCTGGTGTTGCTGTGTCGTCGTGCACTCCAGCACATCTACACGATGGCCCGCTATGCGCCGCTAGTGTCGATTTTCCCACCCATCAGCGATGTTCTTGCGTGGTGCGCCGCAGCGGCACCATTGTTTGGCAGCGCAGAAGACGGTTACCCTCCGTACGACGCGCGCTTCTACGCGGCCCCCAAGATCCTCGGTGAGCTGCTGCAAGGTGTTGCGGGGAAGTACAGGTGCAGCTACAACATTCCACCCCCGCGTCACGCTGCCACAAGTGCCGCATGTGGTGGTGACTGTGGCGAGGAGTGCGCAGAGGTGGTAAGAAATGAAAAAGTGGCGGCGATTGCGGCCGCACAGCCGTCGACGATCTTCTATACATCAAAGCCAATTCACATAGATGCAACGGCCGCCAAGGATGCGACACAGCAGCAGCATGGCAGTTATCTCGCAGAGCCACCTGCCGTGGCATGCACGCTGTACCTTGAGAGTCTGCTGGGACATGGAGCATCTTCATCGGTGTCTGCCGTCTCGCCGGCGTGTCCTGCTCCGGCGGTGACCCAGTTCGTTCTGGGACATGGCGTGGGCCGTACGAAGCGGGAGGCGTGGCGGTCAGCTGCTTGGCAGGCACTGCGCCTCCAGTTCCCCGCTGTCTTGGCACAGCTGGAGTCATACCGCGACGTGTCGGAGTTGCTGCAGCGCCCGGCACAACTGAACCGACTTGTGCGCAGCAGCGGCTGGGGTCGGAACGGCGCCCAGGGTGGGGTTACTTCTGTCGTTTACAAGCTGGACTTTGACATCTCGGCTCTCTCTCCTCCTCCTCCTTCTGTTAGAACTGCAGCTACAGGGGCAGCCACCGCTTCCTCAGTTCAGGCGATGCGCCAGCCACAGTGTCAGGTGACAGCTGTACGAACAGACGGCTCCACGGTGTGCATCGTCCCCGGCTGCACAGCTACTGCTGGCTCTTCCGGAGAGGCCTACACAGCCGCTGTCGCCGCCGTTCTCCGTGCACTGCGTAGTGGACTGCAAGGGGCGACAACGCACGTGGCAAGCGATATTGTTCGGACAGCACCGAGTCAGATGATACAAGGAGCTACGTGGCCTTCGGCTCCTGGCTCTGTTGGCGGTACGACCGGCAACCTGCACTTGGGTCCCTACGCGGCGTGGCGTGACACAACGCACTACGGAAAGAGTGTTTGGCACGCGTACGCCGGGGCGCTGAGCGCTTACCTCGACAGCGATGTGGTAGTGCATCTCGTTGCCGCAGAGGATGCCAGAGCCGATGATCTCGGCTCGCCGTCGCGTGGAGTGGGAAGCTGGAGGACCCTCAGCCGCCCGGTGATGTTGTCAAAGGTGCAGGTACGTGTACGCGACTGGCGTGTCGGAGTAGCTGCCGCGGCTGGTGGCATTTCCCCGAGATTTACCGACCAGCGATGTGAGGCATCTTGCAGGATCATCTCGTTTGGGAAACTTTCTGCTGCTGCAGGTTGCCCAGTCGTCAGCGCCGGTGTTAGCGACTCTGCGGACGGCATCCTGTTTGAATGCACGGCTGCTTCTCTCCTTGCTCGCCGTTGGCGGCTCGATACCGGGGCGCACGGCACACGTGTCGACCTGGTCGCTACCGCGGCCCCACCACCCAGTGAGCACTCCTCCCACCTTCTGCGGGAGATTACCCGGTGGCTCAGCGCCATGACGCAACAGTGTGCGCTGCCGCTCGCGGTGCGCGAGGAGCTGCGAGGACTCTTGTGCGCCCGCGCCTGTGACTTGGCGCGCATTCAAGACAGCCATCGGTGTACGCCTGCGGAGCGTGTGGAGTTGTTGCTGATGCGGTGGGTGGGGCACCGCGCACAGGTGCGCATTTGCCGTATAGACCCCAGCGTGGCCGCATCTCCGTCCTTGGAGGATCAGACGGTGTGGATGGCAGTGGCTCTAGTGGAGATTCGAGCAGAACCCCGGCGTCTGGGCCCGCAGTCTTCTTCGCATGCTGACTTATCTCCGGATGGCGACTCTCTGCCACTGCCAGAGCAAGACGGTGGGCTCAAGTCATGTGCAGACACGAGGACGCGTCTTGCCCATCCTTGGGTGGTGGCGCGTGCTGTTGGTGCCACCACCGACGAGGCCGCCTGGCAGCTCTATCGACAAGTTTGCGATGCACTACGCGATGTGGTGGTGACGGAGCCATTCCCACCACCCCCGGAGAAGCGGTGACCGCCATGGAAAAAGGGTAGGGGTGTTGTGCTACGATTGGCGTCGCCTGAGCTGTTGTTGGTGCATTGACTGGGGTGTGGAACGCTGTTTCTCATCGTTGTCTCCAGTCAAGCCCGTTTTGTCTGCGCGGAGTTGTGAGCCGCATCGCTGTACTGGAGGACGAACTGCCACACAAGCATGGCGAGAACGCTAGCAATCACACCTGACCCCTCGTCGAGCGCACCTGCATCTCTCGCTAGGTACTGCAGAACTCCGGACAGGTACGCTTCGCACGATTAGAAGTAGACGAGGTTGCATTCTCTGTTGGGAACCTCTCTGAGGACAAGTCAGGACCAACGCTTTGCGTTGGTCCTGATAGGTGCTATCAGAGGTTGGCCAGCATTTTTCCCATCTCTGACTGCCGCCTCTTCAGGGGCCCATGCACCGTGAATATATCTGCCTCTCGCCATCTTCCTCTCGCGTTTCTTTTCCTCGCTCCTTGGAAACTTGATGTTGAAAGGCCGAGAGATGCGGGGTCTTCTCGTGTTACATCGCCGCTGGCACTTTTGAATGCACTCCGACAGGCTCCCCCCCCCCCCCCCCCACACACACACACGCACCTACACTAATGTGGCAGCAGGAGCAACAGGCAGCAGCACTAAGCGCTGGTGACAGGGGTAGCATCCTTGCTACACCCGTGATTACCGGCGCCTCTCGGTTTCATGTGGTATTCAGTCGCAACAGCGGCTCTCGTAAGCAACGGGCTAAGCGGGAGGGTGCGCTTTCCGTCGCCTACGACGTTTCTTATTTGTACGCCAAGGACAATAAGGAGTGCGTGCTGCGGTGCAAAGCTGCGGGGCAGGGGCCGAACAAGATCTTCACGTGCATGCAGCGCGCGCACCGTGGGGCGGACTGGGTGGTGGGGACAGAGCTGAGCCTGTGCGGGTTCGACATGCTGGTGGAGGAGGTAATGGAGCTTCACTTGATTCCATACGAGGAGGACGTAGATGCCGCTGGCGCCGACAGTTTGGAGGGTGGCGCTGGTTGTGGCATCGTAACCCTCTGTCGTACCAGCGCTCCTACCGCTCCCATGGCATCGTCTGTGCAGTCCTTCTCCGCTCCTGCTCTTTTAGGCCCTGGGGGAGGGCGTACAGCTTACGCACAGCCCCGCATGTCTTTTCTGCGGCACCGGAAGCCTCTGCACGCCACCGCGGCCATGACACCATGGGCCCCGCACGACAACGACCCACCGTCACCGAAGAGGTTTGAGGGTGGGGGTGTGCCGTCAATTTATGCGCAGTCGGAATGCCTTGCGCTGAAAATGGGTTCGGTGTCTATGGGTGCCACTCTCACTGCTCACTCTCCGACGGACTCGCCACTGCTAGCGCCCCGCGACGAGCGCTGCGTTGATGGCAGTGTGGATTCAGATTGTTGCTCTCTTCTCCAACGTCAGCAGCGCCGGCGGCGTCGCTCTGCCACGTCCCTCGCACGGGAGTTAGAGCGGTGCTATCCTCAGTACTTTTAAGGGACCCCTTCTTCACTACCCCTCCCTGCCCTGCCCTGCCCCCCTTATCCTCTCCTGCCGCCCACATACATCACCTGAGAGAGGCCATTTCGTTGTCTGAGTTGGCGCATTTGCTTGTTTTTTTTTTTTCACATTAGGTGAAGCTGCTTTGTACCTCCTTCTGCTCCCCTCCCCCCTCTCTCTCTCTCTGCTTCTCTCTCGCGTTTCTGCTCTGCCTGTGCCTCAGCTCTTGTGGTGAGGCGCCTGGGCATCGGGCGAGGCGCGCTTCAGCAAACGACCCCCCCCCCCCAACAGGGCGGCCCTAGTAGGCAAAAAAAAAAAAGAAAAGAGAGTTGTGCGCATCCACAAGTGCATCGTGGCTTTGGTGCACGACTGCGTCTCTGTGTGCGTGTCGCTATGCTGAGCGCCTGAGCACCATCCCTGGCGGTGGTGGGGGGATACATGCGGCGCTGTCCAGTCCCCGGCTCCCTATTTACAGTCACGCCTATTCGTTTCTTATTCAATTAAGCCTTTTGAGTAGTGCCTCATCTTCCATCTTCAGTGGGTGGTGGCGGTCGCACGCCCACGCACGTACGCATGGATGGATGCTGGTGGTGCCATGATGGCGCTTCTCTCGTTTATATGCGGCGTGCGAGGCTCTACTGCACTGCCAGTCACTTCTTCGACAAACTCCTCTCCCCTACGTTACAACGCCTCTCCCCCACCACCACTCGCACACCCGCTCGTATGGCATTGCAGCTACGTTGTACAGAACCCCGTTGCAGCGAGCCGCAACAGTGCCGCGTCTGTTATCAAGTCGTCACTCACTGACCACAAATGCGCAACACAGAGCATAACTCCCGCAAAAGCAACGAAGAAAGTTGGAGTCCCGCGCAAGGTGAGCGGAGTCCTCTGTGCCACTCTGTAGACATGCACTGCCACCACTGCCCGCAGTTTCGGTTTTCGCTACTTTTTTCCCCATTCTTTCTATGTTTCTCTCGCTCGAAGTCCGGCGTACCCCCCCCCCCCCCTCCTCACTTACTCTCTACGCACACCCACACACACGCTTGGATTCCGTAGGCAGAGAGTATGCACGTTGACCTTCGGCTCTCTCTCTGTTGCAGCTCCTCGCATCACTCTCTCTCTCTCGTATTCCCTCTCAACCCCATTTCTACCTTCTAAGCGAGGGGGAGGACGGTGGGCGAGTAGAGGCGATGAACGCCTATTTCTTTAGTCACTACACACCCCCTCCGCCTACACCGACTCCGCTAGTGCAGACGACTGCCATCGCCGCGGGGGTGCCGCGCCAGGGCCCGTGTCAGCCGCAACAGCGGCAGACGTTTACACCCCTCAGTCAAGATGTGGGACTGCCGTACGGAAGAGGGAGAGGGCGATGTGCTGGCGTCAAACAACAGGCAGTGGCGCACCTACATCATGACGCGGGTGACGCAGTGATGAGCAACGCCGCCACGCCGCCCGCTGCACTGCGTGTTGGGTCAGCCGCCATACTCTCAAAACCGCCCCCAAATGCCACCCAGGCCTCGTCAAGCCTCCGCTTAACTTCATCTGCTGCGTCCACTGTCGCCGCACCGCCTCACCGTGCTATACCGTGCTTCGTCTTATTCAGCCCACAAGGACCCCATCCGTTGGAGGGTCTCAAGACGGTCACCCTGGAGCGTCTCAGCGACGGTGCTGTTGCCACACCCCGCCGAGGATCTCTGCGAACTCGCGGTTCATCCCTCAACCGACTCCCTGCAGGTGTCTCCCTTCCTCTATCTGCATCTACAATGGCAGCTAGGCATCGCACTGCGAAGCACGTAACGGCGTCCGCCGCTGCTCGAGCATCCCACCAATCCACCAGCGGGATTCGCTGTGTCTACGACCGCGACACACGCTCGCAGCTGCTGCATATCACGCCGGGGACGGAGGTTGACTTTTCCTCCTGCATGCGACTGCCGGCGCTCGCCACGAAACCCGCGCCAGTGGTTGGGGCGGCTGCCACACCCATGTTGTTCGCGGCCACTGCCGTGCACACCATTGTGGTGGTGCAATTCTGCGTAGCAGCGCCAGTTTTATCGCCAGCTGCCCGACATCAGGCTGGTGCACCGCGGCCCCAGCTGCCGGCGTCGCCGATCCCTCCACCCGGGAGTTTTCATATTGAGCTCGTCCTTCGCACCGGCACTTCTGCAAATACTGTTCGAGGAAGGAATAGTGCCAGTGGTAGTAGCAGTAGCGGCAGCAGTGGCGGCGGGTACCGGCTGCGCTTCACCAACACCGGGAGCGGTGTACAGCGACACACACACCACACTAAGATACCCTTACTGTGTGTGCGCACGGCACAATGGGTGCAGCTTTTCTTGGACCTCGAAGCACTACTGCAGTCGTGCCAGGAAGCCGGCGCTGTTATCATAGGTGGCGGACCTCATTGCCGGTTGCAACAGCTGCGCATCGGTTCAGGTGGCAGCGCCGCCAGCACAGGAGGCATTTACGTGCGCCGCATCATCGCTGGCCACGGGCTAGCACTTCCTCACCCTGTCATTGACCATCTCATTACTTCAGGTGGTGTACCTGGTGTGGTGGCGGTCGTGGCTATGCCAAGTGGTGGGGCGCCAGAGACGTTTAGAGACGCTGATGGAGAAGGACAAAGTAGTCGACGAAACTCCGGAACGCTACAGCAATTCAGCAGCGGCGGCGGGAGTTCCTGGGCGCCACCGGAGGCTCTGCGTCTTCCTGCGGAGGCGGGGGAGAGCCTCTGCGTGTTTGTGCGAACAGGAGAGGAGTACATCCTGAGCGAGGCTCCTGCCCTGCCGACCCCCACTGAAGAACCGTCACCAGAGGACGTGTCGCATGTGCGAGAGAGGGATGACAGCGTAGGGGTGACGCAGCTGCTACTGAAGGCGAGCAACTGTGCTGGTGACGTTGGAAGGAGCCTCACTGAGTGTGCTGAGGCCGCGACACAGGGGGCCGCGAGAAGGCGGCCAGCACAGGCCGTCAAGGCGACCGCTACTAAACCCCTGACCTCACCGTTGTCTTCCGCATTGCCGCCGCCCCAGCCACAACGCCGGCAGCTCAGTTCTCATCAACAACAGAGCCCCGCCTCGTGGACTTCGTATCAGGGCCACCCTGATGGCGGGGCCGCGGCAGTACGTGCATTCAAGAGTCAGCCGAGGTCGCCGAGAGTGCCGCACTGCACAGCCCTAGAGCTGCTACGAATGCATAATCATCGGCAGCGCTTGCAGCCTCAGCCAGTGCACCAGTTCGCCGTGTCTGGAGCCGCAACGCACACACCGAGTCCAGCCGACCCGCCGTCGCCTTTTTTTCCATTCTCCGCATCTCCTTTGTCCTCTCCTGTGGACGCGTCGTCTCTCTCGGTCTCCGACGACGCCGAGATGTTTGTTGTTCGCGAGGTGTCAGCCGCTGAGCAGCTCGCTCCTGCCACACCGCCGCAGTACCCGGCAAATCAACTCATGACTGGCAAGCCTCCTCTGTGTTGCCCGCAGTCGCAGCCGCCGATTGCCGAGAAAGTCACGCATCACGCGCTGGATGCAGGACCTACGGGCGAGGCGGCGGTGGTGCAGCATGAACGGGAGAATGTCGCGCTAGAGGATGCAGACGGCGAGGGCTTCTCCACATGCCCAGCCGCAGCAGCGACAGGCTTTCTCTTTTCCTCTAATACGAGCACCATCACGACTACCACCACAGCTTCAGAGGCTTCCGTCTTATCGGTTGTGTCCTACTCCTCTGCCGTTGAGTTGATGGATGAGATGAACGAGCGGGTGCGTCGCATCCACACGGTATTGGCGGGGGCGGAAGAAGAGGCGGCCGCCGCTGCTGCTGCTGTTATCGTTGACCGGTCACTCGCCAGAGGCCCGCCGTCGCGCCACTTCACGCCGCCACCTACAGCGCAAGGTGGTCGGCCTGCCGCCAGCACTTCAGCACTGACAGCGCTGCCTCTTTTGGAGCCACCACCACTCACAGACGCTGCTGCAATCCACTCCTCCTCGCCGCCCCCGTCTGCTCCTGCCACGACGACTCCTGCTGATTTTATGAAGGGAGCCCTGGATGACACGTTGTGCGATGCTGTGGTTGCCGCAGCGGCCGTACTCAACACGCCGCCAAAGTCGCCAACAGCGACGGCAAAGAGTGACGGCGTTGGGCGTGTGGCAGTTGAAGACCATACGCCAAGACTCTCACCCACATCAGATAACACGAAGGCTGTTCTCGAGTTGTGGAGCTCAACAGAGATGCCACTCTACTTACCATCTCCGTCGCAGCGACCAGCAACTGCCGCTGTCAAAGGTGCCTCACTGATGGAACGGCTACGTGAGCGCCAGGCGACTCTCTCTTCGTCTTCGTCGGCGGCTTCTGTCTCCCCCGTCAATAGTGGCGACAACGGTGGTCTCGGTGACGCTCCTTCAGGCGCGATGTTGCCACCGACAAGTGCTGTCACCTCCTGGACGTTTCACTCGGCCTCTCTGACGCCGCAGTCACCGTCGATCCTGCGACTCCCAACTGCCAGGTCTGCAGGCGAGGGGCTGCCAGGTGCTGGTGGCGCTCCCTCAAACCACGCGACTGGTGCGGAGAGGGGTGAGGAGGCCCCACCGTTGTGGCCTTTGAGCGAATTACGCACCACGGCTCCAGAGGGGGTGGCCGCTGTCGTGCCATCGTCGAGGTCGTCAGCTGGTCAAGTTATGAAGGCGGTTGTGTGGCGCCGCCCTGTCCCGGTGCCGGGTCATCCCCCCTCCATCGGCGACGCTACTCAGCGCGCATTGCAGGATGAGGTTCGACTAACGGACACCCCGCTGTCGAGACGCGCAGGAGCCCCTGAAGCGGAGAGCGGTGATGCGCGACGTATGGTGGCATGGTCCGCCAGACAGAACGCCGGCACCATTTCCTCTGGCATGCATACCCCCCTCTCCGCTGCTGTCGCTAGCAAGCTAGGCGTTGCACCACAACAGGAGAGCTGCCAGGGCTTCATCGAGGCACCACAGCTCTGTATAGGCGCGCAGGTCCCTCCCCTGCTTCCGAACGGTCGCAGCTTCAGTACTGTTAGCAGCTTTCAAATGTGGCTGCCGTCCTCTCCCATGCCCACACTCTCCGAGGGTCGTGGTCGCTACCCTTCTACGACCACGCCGTCCAGTGGCGGCGGTGATCAACATGGCGGTTTTCCATCCAATTCCTCCTCCGGTGTTGGCAGTGGTCCACCGCGACCTCAGCTCGGAGTCGCAGCTGTACTCCCCTCCGCACGCCCCCCTCTGCCACCTCCGTCCGTTGTACACATGCCCCAAGCCGCTCCTGGCTTGACAGCACCTACTTCCAGTTCTGGAGCAGCAATGGGGCTATTGCCACTTGCTCAGCAGCAGCAGCAGACGCTTGGCCTTCCCGCAGCCACTTGGACTCGTTGCTCACCGCATCACGCCTCCGTTTCTCCTCCGGAAGCTCCTCCGAACGACGGACCGCTCTCCGCACAGCTCGGCAACGATGAGGGTCGGTACCTGTACGACTGCGTACTGCAGTGTTATCTGGATCTGGCGAGGAACACGTATGTGGACAAGATTTAGGCGTTGGTGTGGGCCTGGGGTCGTGGCCCTTCCTCGCAGCCTTGCAGTGACGCCTTCTATGAGCGGCTCTATCGCCCCCCTACTCCCCCTCCCTTCCCGTGAGTGTGCACCTCCGCTGTAGCGCCCCGGAGAGACACCGGTGTGCGCCATAACAATGACTGTTGTTGAATGACTCCTGTGTGCACCTGCTCATGTACTACTGCGCGTATCGCTTTCTCTTTCTCTCTCCCTCCAACCCCTTCTCTCTCGTGCACTGGTGTTAGAAGTCCCTCGCCTGCCAATGCTCTCTAACGTGCTCTCTTCGGGAGAGCACTCTGCATCCCCTCCTAGACGGTATCACTGAACCCCCCCAGTGCCCTTGTGGAGTGGCGTGTTCGTGTTCACATGTCTGAGTACCGCGCGGCTACCCACTATCTTTCTCTTGTCCCAATCTTCTCGCTTCCAGGTTCGTTCATGACTCGAATCCTGCAGATGCCCGGGGGACACCAACCCCCGTGCGCGGTGTCCCCCGGGCCCACGCCCCTACTCTCTGTGGGGAGAAGCCAAGCCGCCGCAGCCCCCTCGGGTGGTGAGCGGAGGTCAAGCACCCACGACGTGAGCTGAGTGAGGGCGGTGTGTTGCTGCGGATGTCGGCGGTCCGGTCCTGGACGGCGTGGCGTTGGAGCGACCTGCGGCCGTGCGCACGCTTGCACCACCCATGTGATGGGCAGCGTGCCAGCGCGGCTCGAGCCCATCTCGCCCGCCTCCCGCTGCCTGCTGGTGTGGGGAGCCTGCGCCCCTCCGAGAGAGGCCCCCTGGTGGCGACCGGCCCGCCCTGTGGGGCGGTGTAGGTGGGTGGCGTTTGGGGCGGTGCCCGTGCTCCGATGGCTGGGTTGGCGCACTGCCGTGCCGCGTGGCCGTGGCCCTGTGGCGTTTGACTGCTGTGGGATGGCAGGGCACAGCGGCGCTGAGAACAAGAATGATGCAAAGGTGTGGAGCTCCTGCGCCTTGCTTGCTCTGCTCTTCCTATCCTCCTGCACACATCACCTCTCTCTTGGTTTCCCTTCTGTTGCTTATGCTCGGACGACTTGGCGAACGAGGACATTTTGCTGTATTCCCCCCTCCCTTCCTCCCCCCACCCACACACGCACACAGGACCTCATCATTGTGCATCTCCCCTTTCCTTCTTTGCCGCATCTTTGGAGTGGAGAGCGCGTCTTATCTGTGCTTGGTTTAGGCCACTGTTATTCCCCTATTGGCAATGCCCTCTGGGCACAAGCGCCAGCGATCGAAGGCGACCAGATTTGCAGTCCCTGGCAAACCCAAGAAGTCTTTGCGAATTACCGCAGACAGATCCTCGACTGACTTGAATGGCGTACGTGCTACAGCAGCCACCGGCGGCAGTCATGCGAATGGTGAATCGGAGAAAAACCCGAAAGGTGTGCCGGCGCCGGTGGCAGTGCTCATGCGAGCACTAGGGCTCGTTGTCAAGGCGAGTGACGACACTGACGACAAGGGTGAGAACAGCTCGGCATTGCTGACGAGCAGCATAGAGGTCGAGGTGGAGACGAATCAGGGGTACGTCTACACAGGCAAGCTGGTGCACATTGATGCCCGCTACAACGTTATACTGCATGAGGCGCTAGTACGGCGTGCCCGAAGCTTTGATGTGGAGCGGGCGATGCTGCGTGAAAAGTCGCAGCGAGAGGCACAGCTCATCGCAAGCAGTCTACAAGGTGTTGTGGCAGAGGAGGCAGAGGTGGTGCGGAGCACTAATGAGTTCATGCCGCGGCCTCGCTACATTGGCGTCACGTACCTCCGAAGCAACAACATCTTTTTCATGCGCTTCATCGATGGGGCAGCTAGGACTGGCACATCGGCTGCTTCTGCTGTCTCCACCCACTCCGCGTTGGGGCGGCTCAGGAGTGAGTTTGTGGTCATGGCTGCAGCAATCAAGGCTCACTTGCAGCGAGAGAAGATGCGCAACCGGGCAGCGCGCCGGAAGCGCCTAGAGGCTAAGAAAATGACGGGTGGCAGCGGCGGCAGCCGGTAAAGGATGTGCAGGGTAAAAGGCGCGCCAATCTATCGATGCCTAAATATGAGTGACCTGAGCACACAACTCACATAAGCACATAGATATACGACCTACTGAACTGGTCATGCACTGGAAAGCTGAAAAGCGGTAGCTGAAGAGCCTCTGTGTGTGTGTGTGTGTGCACTCTCTGAGTTCTCAGTGACGTCGGTGCGTTGGGGGGCGTCAGTTAGGGG
>NC_009309.2:91610-106249 GCF_000002845.2 Leishmania braziliensis MHOM/BR/75/M2904 | reverse complement strand
ACGGCACACTGTTCCTGGGGACAATCTGCCGTCGCAGCCGCTGTGGATGTCCCGGTCTCGCCACGAGCCTTGTCGTGCGCCAGGCGACGTTGGAGCAAATATGCCTCCTTGGACACGTGCACCGCCTCGCACAGCAGCTGCGTGGTGCGGTACGTCTCGAAGCTGGTGAGGCAGAACATCGCGTTGTTCACCAGCACACGCGCGTAAAGGGTGAGGAAGGCGACGTCTTCACGGTTGTGGCCAAACTGGTCCTCATACCGCTGCTGCATAGCGTGCTGAACGGCGGTGCAGTCAGCGAAGGACTCCCTGCGCAGGGACATCGAAAGCTGCTGCCCCCACTCCCGCAGCGCAGGGTCAAAAGTCGGCTGCCCCCATTCCGCCAGGGAAGACGCCCACGCCTTGACCCGCTCCGTGATGCGCCCCACAAAGGATGTGAGCTGTAGGTGCTGCAACAGCTGGGCCGTGGTCGACGACCCTGATTCCGCTATTTCCGCCTTCGCAGCTAAGGTCGACGGTAAGTTTGCGGTGGGTCTGCGCAGCCGCCGCGGCGGTGTTGTCGCTGGAGTATTCGCCGCCGAACTTCCTGCAAGCGTCCCCCGTATAAAGTCTTTGCCCCATTTCCCGCGAGGGCGTATGCGCATCCGCAGCGGTGTGCTGGACTCCAACCAGTGCACAGTCAGTCAAGGAGGGCGCAACCACCTCCGTACATCTCTGACCGCAGTACGAGGGGACGCAGTTGTTGGGCGCGTTTTGTTTGCTCCTTTCTACCTAAAGTCCATCATCTCGTGCTAATTCCCCTTTTCCACTCTTCTCTCTCACGCGTGCGTGTTCGTGCTTGCCGCTTCTGCGCGTGCACCACAGCGTTGCCTTTTTTTTTCACAGAAACGATAGAGGCAAAGCGAGGCAACCGAGGGAGACACACTCAAGCACACACAGGGCCCGGGCAGTGCCACCACAGGAGCGAGCGCCGTGTCACCGTTGACACCCACTCCCCCCACTTCTTCCAGTCCCACCCCCGCCTCAGCAATCACGCGGTTTCTCGCTCCTACGCTTTCGATTACCTCGTTATTAGGGCAGAGATTTCATAGATTCAGCTACGCATACATAGATATACACCCTTGCGCGGCCGCCCTCCTCCCCCCTCCTTGCATCGGCTTGTGTTGCGTCTATTCCTTTCACTGGAGCGCTCGCGTAGGGACATGTGTTCCCATGACCGACGCCACACCGTTGTTGCAGGCCACGCATGCCAACTGCGTGTGCCCCGTGTGCCTGGACGTTTTCAAGGAGCCGGTATGCTTCCCCTGCGGCCACATCCTGTGCCGAGCCTGCGCTCTCCGCTGTATTGCAGCACGTCCGCGGTGTCCTCTGTGTAATCACGCGGTGCCGAACCCGCGCCACTGTGTGCCGCTGCCTCAGCTCTCCCTTTTCTGTATATTGGCGCGTGAGGTAGGGCTGCGTGCCAGCGGCCATCAGCGGAGGTCATCCGTGCAGAACGCAGAAAAGTGGTTTTCTAACAGTGGCCATGCTTCGTCTCTGAAGCGACAGCGAGGCGCCGCCGGGGATTATGCTCTTGAGGAAACGCAAGAAGACCACCACACGCCGCGGTCGCCACGGGGGTCACGGTCCCCACCACCAGAACAGCGGCCCTTCTTTACATTGCACGCGCCTCAGGCATCACACAGCGGCTCGAACGTGGGCGCTGCTACCGAGGACGCCACCACAAACCCTGCTAAGCAGGCAAATCTACCGGAGCTTCTGTGTGATGCCGTCGACGAGACGCAGCGACTGCACGGTGAGTCACCTTCGACATCACCGCCGATGGTGGGAGAGGATGGTGCTCTCTTGGGCGAAGCGCCGCACCCCTCGACTATTGCTCAGGTCACCACATCTTTGCCGTCTGCCGGCGCGCATTGTGCCGAGGGTGGCGGCGTGCTTGGACGAAGGCATAATCAACCACCGACATCCCCGTCGCCCTCAGCACTGTCATCCTCGCCTGCGCCATTCTCCACACCCCTTCAGCTGCTACGCACTCACCTCGCTGAGTTCTCAGGTCAGCTCGATTCAACGCCACGGCTGAGCTCGCTACCTCCCATCGCAAGTACTGTGGTCGAGGTGGCGAGCGCCACCGTCGTAGGAAGTGCCGTAGAGTGCAGTGGCCAGGCATCTTGGCGAGCCCTCCCTGCTGAAGATATTTCTGATTTGAAGAGCACCTCTACATGGAACCTGTGGAGACGCGGCCAGGGGGTGATACACTGCACACTCACCCCTCCTGCAGCACGGCTTCTTGCACGGCAAGCGAGGGTAGCTGCCAGGCCAGGTGAGATACAGATGGAGGCGACGTCATCAACCGCCCCATCGCGGTTTGGCGCTTCCACTGACACTGTCGGGTCATTCTTGCACCGCTCCGGCTGTTGCGCCCTCTGCAGCCTTGACGTTGTGCAGCGCACGGCGGTGCGACAGCGTCTGCAGCGGCTGCTGCGATCCCCAACGGCGCACTGTGATCCAGCTGAGTTGGCCGCGCAGACGGAGGAGAGCCTCTCGCGTTTGCTGGGGCCGCTGTGGGGTGTGTGCT
Source organism: Leishmania braziliensis MHOM/BR/75/M2904 (assembly GCF_000002845.2). NCBI lineage: Eukaryota > Euglenozoa > Kinetoplastea > Trypanosomatida > Trypanosomatidae > Leishmania > Leishmania braziliensis. Next base: position 103,677 of record NC_009309.2, on the reverse strand, counting down.
GCGCGGTGCAGGGCCGCAGCAACAACAGCGCTCGAACACGGGTGCCGCCGAGCGGAGAAGAGTACGCGACAACCGAACTCGACGCGGCACAAGGGGAACACCGCTGCTGTGGTCGCGACGTGGTGACAGCGCACCACACCGCGGGCGTGGCGCATCACAATTGCCTAGCATGGGCGGGACTTCTCGACTTCTTCACCGATACATCTCGCGAGGACCTCTCCGGCGCCGCGGCTGCCGGGGTAAATCTCGTACCCGGCACGACCGCGTCGCTGCACATGACGGTGCCGCTGGAGGATCCTTTGGAGGTTCTCGCGTCGCACACATCGGGCCGCGTGGCTCGATGGCAGCTGCTGGCTGCAACTTTGTGGCACATGCAGAGACGGGAGATGGGTGCAGAGGGTAAACCACCGCAGTATGTAAAGACCCCTGGTGGAGGCAGCACAGAAGGCCCGCTGATGACCCCGCATTGTGCGCTGTGCGAAGGTGATACATCGCTGGTGGCCTCCAACTCTCGCTCTTTGACTTTTGGAGCCGGTCTGCGCACGTGCGAGGGCAGCTGTGGCCAGCAGTTCCACTACCCTTGCGCTCTGCTTGCTGGTGCCTCAGCCTGCCTAGTATTTGGCTTGGACGATGAGCACAATGTGCTGGCCGCCAGTGCAAGCGGATGCGTTCGCGATCGCAGCGCTAATGAGAAGTGCCGCGGGCGAGGACCTTCAGTGGAGGTTTGGTGCGGGAGCTGCCACGAGCGGCACAAGACCCGCTGCCGACGTATGTGAAGCGCAGGCGCAGGAGGGAGTTGGCAATGGCTGCTCTTCTAGTTTCATTCACGTTTTCTCTGGCGCTCTTCTTCTCTCGGGCATTCTGTTGCTCTCTCACGCCCATGTCCCCACTCCTCACCTGCCACTGCAGGCGGTGACGCAAGGTGTCGTTGCGCAGTAGTGCGAGGCTAAATAGGGAAAGAGAAGAGCGGCAGCAACAAGATCGGAGACACCCATACACGTGCACCGAGCATGCACTCCTACGAGCACCGGACACCCCAGCTACCCCGCTACTCCTCGCCATGGATTGACACGTCAGCCAAAGCACACACGCGTGCATCGATTTCCTTCTTGGGAGTGGGGTGGGGGGTGGGGGTTCGACAATGACAGCGACCCCCCCCCCTCTCCCCCCACCCCCCACTGGCGGTTCATCTTGTACGTATTCGCATTCTCCGCTCTCCCTCTCTCTCTTTCCACACCTTTGCCACTCATCTCCTCCCCCTCCCCCGCCCAACATCCCCATACCCACACGACATCAACCTTGTGTGCTGCCGCCCTCTATCTGTTTCCTTTTCTGATCGCCTTCTTACCACGCAGTCCATCTCTCGCGCACTGCTCGTCTCTGTTTCTTTCTCCCCCTACCCACCCATAGATACACACCTACCCACGCACCTCCCCACCACTTCGCCGTCACACCAGATTTACAACCACAGCGATCCTACACCCGCTCTCTCTGTTTTCCCCCTCCCCCTTTTTATCTTTTTATCTTTTTCGGTCTTCGCTCTCTCCTGCTGTGCACTCTACGTGCTGCTGGACGGCTTTGCACACGTGCCCATCCGCTGCGGAAAGCAGTACAGCCGAGCTGCTAGAGCGGCACTTATCTTTCTCGCTTTTCTCTCTCGAGCTCCCCATACAATGTCCTATACGGAAGAGGAACCCTCTGGCGTCCCGCCAATCCCGCCGCAGCCCCCAATGATGGGGCCTGGCTCTGCGACGGCCGATCAGACCAGTGTCGTCTCGGGCGGCAAGCTTGGAGGCAAGGGCAAGGGCAAGGGTAAGGGTAAGGGTAAGGGCAAGCGCGGTGGCAAGACTGGCGGCAAGGCTGGCCGTCGCGATCGCATGTCGCGCGCCGCGCGCGCCGAGTTGAACTTCCCTGTCGGTCGCATCCACTCTCGTCTGAAGGAGGGTCTCTACCGCAAGCAGCGCTGCGGTGCATCTGCCGCCATATACTGCGCCGCTCTGCTGGAGTACCTGACGACAGAGGTGATCGAGCTCTCCGGTGCGGCGGCGAAGGCGCAGAAGACAGAACGCATCAAGCCGCGCCACCTGTTGCTTGCCATTCGCGGCGATGAGGAGCTGAATCAGGTAGTGAGGGCGACCATCTCGCGCGGCGGTGTGGTGCCAAATCTGCACAAAGCACTCGAGAAAAAGTCCAAGAAGAAGAGCGCCAAGCGTGCAGCGTAACCCCTTCGCCCCGCCCTCTCTGTGAGATGGAGTCGCTGACCAAAAGTAGAAGAACGCATTGGCGTGCTCATGTGCTTCTCTTGAGTGTCGCTGTGCATGCACTGGTGCGCTGGCATGGACTAGGGAGAGCTGATCCGATAAGAAGGCCGCAGAGGTGTGTGCGCTTTTCCCTTATTTCCATTTTGGCGTTATCGTTGTCGTGGCGGCAGTGGGATGGGTGACAGCTTTGTGAGGGGTTGTGGTGGTGGTGGGGGTAGAGCTGGACGACCAAGTGAGCAGGCGAACAAGCGTGGTTGTCTGTGTAGTTGCTCTGTGCAACACAAATAGGCGCTGCCCGTCTGTGTATGGTCTGTCGTGGCGAGAGGGGCTGAGGGGAGGGGAGGAGGAGGAGGAGGGGCAGGGCTCTGCGGTGTGCGTACAAAAGGCGAAGTCTAAGCGAGACACGTTTTGCTTTTGCGTGCGTGCGTGTGTGTGTTTACTTTCCGCTACACACGCCTGCTTCACAGATCAATACACAACCTGGGGAGGCGGACAGCACACGTTTTTTTCCTTTTCCTTCCTTGCGGCATGTCTTGCGCCCCCTCTTCTCCATCCCCTCATCTCTCTCGCCTCCCCCTCTTCGCCCCCTTCTCTGTCCCTCACCTTCGCTGTCGCTCCCTCTCCCCCTCCGCACTTCGCCTCTCCTTGAGCGTTAGCCAGCCTTCATCAGGACTGCTTCCAACACTTTCTACATAGATGGTGCCTCTTTTATTTTTCTCCTTGCTGGTGTTTCCTCTCGCGTTCTTTGTCTCTTTCGTTGTCCGAGTCGCTGAGTACATCTTTCTCTGTGCATCTTCGCGATGGCTGACTGTACGTGTATCCAGAGAGGGAGAGCGAGATCGGCTTCTGCCGCAGCAGCGGAGGTGGCAGAGTCAGAGCCGGAAGTGCACGAGCCAGCGCAGTCATCTCTTGATGTGTGCGTGTGTGTGTGGCGAAGAGTGGTGATGATGTTGTGGTTGTTTTTTTCATGTCTGTGGCCGCGTGAAGTGCGCGGTGCGCCTCTTTATTTCATTTTGCCCTTCGCGTACGGCACACACACACACGCACACACCATATCGTACGCGTACAGCTGCACCGACGTAGACTAACTTCGTCTCTCCTCCCAATCCCTCCGCTCCGCTGTTGCCCACGCCTCCCTCTTTCCCTTTCTTTCGTTTTCTCCTCTTTCCCTTTCCCCTTTTTGCTCTCTCCCTCTCCTTGTTCGTCGTTAGAGTTGTGCGCGGCTGCGCGTGAGGCGCGTCGTGGCGGGTCCCCCCTTTTAAACGCCGGTGGTAGCCTTTTCCTTCTCTCTTTTCAGTTTTTTTCTCTACCTTTTTTTTGCTCCTGCTGCCCACGCTGAGGTTTTCGTTTGGTGCTGATGTGTCTCTCTCTCCATTTCTCCTGTGTGTGTGTGTGTGTGTGTGTGTGTGTGCTTAGAGTTGTGTGCGCATGAGTCTGAGTGGGGGGCCCATTCGCACCTCGAGACCCTACGTCGGCAAGCGCAGAGGGACACCCACTGACCAACATAAACCTAGTGGCTGGCGCGTCACCCGTTCTCTCTCCCGCGCGCACGGAAGATAGAAGCTGCATTGCCAACAGCTGTTACTTCAGCATGCTTCCCACTGCATGCATCTCGTTTCATCGATGGGGCAGGGTGGTGGTGGTGAGGAGGCACGTACCCGGACGGACACGCAGGGTGCAGGAGAGACACCGGCACTCAGGCCCGTGCCCACGTGCACATGCTTACGCGGTATTCGGTGCGAAGACCAGGCATGCGAAGGAGAGAGAGGCGAGCCCGTTGGCGCTGGTAGTGAGGATGCCTCGCTCCTCTTTCACGTCTTTGCGTGTGCGGGTGCGGCTGCGGGTTAGGCGTAAAAAAGAAACAGAATTGTGATGTGCAGCGAGGAAACGAAAAGGCATAAGCACATCAAGAGAGGGGAGAAGGTCTGCGCAGACGTGAGCCGAGTTGCGTTCGCGCATCTACACGTAACGACGGAGAGAGAAGAGGAGGAAACGCGTTGTCTCTCGATCTGGCGTGGTTCCCCCCTCCCCCTTTTCGCAAGTTACAGACGATGTCTTCCGTTTACGAGCCCGTCTTGGCTAAACTATCGAGGGAGGAGATGGACGGCTGAGTAGGAAGGGGTTCTCGGTCCTTTGAAATCTGCCCCGCATTTCAAAGATCTCTCCATGTTTCTCACTCTCCTCTCGGAGCTCTGTGCACAGAGCCCCCCTCTCTCTCCCTTCCTCTCCCCCACCACATGTCTCACGGGGTGGAGAGGAAAAGCAAAGACGGTGTTCCAGTCCCCTTCTTCGCGTCTGGCTGACGTGCGCTGCGTAGGCACGCGTAGGCTTGCACACATGTGCTTATCTCTGCCCTTTCTCGTTTTCGCACTCTGCCCCCATCTCCTCCTCCTCGCTGATTTGCCACCCTCTCCGGAGGGCACCCGCAAAGCAGCAGTAGACACCGATTGCCCACACCGACACGCTTTCGCCGCAACACTGACGTAAGCAAAGGTGGCCTCCTATCTGATTCGAGCAACCGCTCTTTTCGACCTTACGCCCACACACGCACGCTCGCCATACCCTTCCCATTCCTTCACCGGTTCCTTAGAGAAGCCTACGCGAGCAGAGTGTGCCCTTTTTGCAGCTGGCCAACGCGATTTGTCCGTCCTCTCCGCACGCCTACCTCCGTCTGACTTCCCTCAGCCCATTTTCTCTAGCAAAAAAGCGTGTGAAGTGGGGCCGTGGAAACGAGCGAAAAAAAAAAAGACGGAAGAACGGCTCGTCGTGTTACTCGTGCTGTCTGTACTTCTTCCCTTCTCACCACTTGGGGGGGGGGGTAACGGCGGCCTTCCTGGCAGGGGCATTCCCATTCCTGTTTGGTTTTACCGTCTTCGCACATACCCACCCACCCACCCACCCCGTCCACCGCCCACTTTCTCCGTCACGTCCGGCATTCTCAATTCAGCGCCTTTCTCTCCCTCTCTGACGGCCACAGTCGTCACCACATTTGCTACGAGCACTGTACTACCGCCTCTTTTTCCTCTTTGGCTCTTCTCTCTCTCTCTCTCGGCGTTTGTGTGCGTGCGAGCGATGTCGCTCCCTCCCCTTCCCCTTTCCTGCTGACACCCCCTTTTCGCTGCTTCGGCGTTGTGCTTCTCTTCTTACCCTTTGTGGTCCGCAGTCGTTGTTCAGTACTCGTACTGGCCGCCCTTCCTGTGCTCCCGTAGCTCGCGCTTGCTTGCTTCTCGCCTCATCGTTTCTTTCTCTTTCTTTGGCTGGATACCGCTGTCAGAGTCCCATGCTGTGTCTTACCCGACTGGCCTTGATGGCGATGCGCCGCGCCACTGCTGCCTCTGGCTCCGCGGGGGCGGTGGCGCCGACGGCCGCCAACTCGCTCACCAGCGCGGCGCTCCTCACGAATACATGCGCCATCCACGGTGAGGTGCGCCACCACAACACGGACTACGACAACACTCGCATTCCGTGGGACTTCACCACAGCCAGCTACGAGAAGATTCATCACGAGATCTTGCCGAAATTTCCACGCGGCAGGCGAATGTCGGCCACAATTCCGCTACTTCACCTTGCCCAGCAGCAGCAGGGCGGGTACATCCCGGTGACGGCCATGTACAAAATTGCGAAAATTTGTGAGGTGCCACCGATGCACGTCTTCGAGACTGTCACCTTCTACTCCATGTTCAACCGACACCCAGTCGGCAAGTACCACATTCAGTTCTGCCGCACCACCCCGTGCATGCTGTGTGGCGCCGACGAGCTGATAGAACGCACTATGCACTACCTGAACGTGCGCATGCACGGCACAACGAGTGACGGCCTTATTACAGTTGGTGAGATGGAGTGCCTCGGCGCATGTGTGAATGCACCCATGCTGGTGGTGAGTGACTACAGCAACCCACCGAACTTCTCGTACGACTACGTGGAGGACTTAACGTGGGACAGCATCAAGACACTCGTGGAAGACCTCCGTGGCGGAAAGCCTTTCAAGATCGGCCCGCAACGTCCGGATCGAAGGTGCGCCGAGCCGGCAGGTGGGCGCACATCGCTCCTGTTCAAAGAACCCCCAGGCCCGTACTGCCGCGACTTCGACGCCAAGCCGGAAGAGAAGAAGGCGGACGCCGCCCCGCCCAAGAAGTAGCGCTGCGCTTTCCTTCTCTCGTGCGTGTGTTTTCCTTCTGTTTTGCTTCCTCTGCCTCTGCGCACGCTTACGTCTGTGCGTGTGTGTGCGTGTGTGTGTTGCAGCCACCATGTCTGTAGAAGGAACGAACGCGACGGGAGAAACTCGTCGAACGCTCACTTACACACCCACACACACACACATGCTGAGGCATGGGGAGGGGGAGAGGGGCCTGCCCATCCGCGAGCAAGCCACTTTCTCTCTTTGTCTTCCCCGGGGGCGTTCATCTCTCTCTCTCTCTTTCTATCAACAGACATTTTGTGTGTGCATGCGCGTTTATGGGGAAGAGGGGGGGGGGGTGAGGCTGGATGGAGTCCAGTGGTGAAGGGCACATCGGGTGCTGCACACACGCCTATTCTCTCTCTCCTTTCCTCACTGATGGCGCTCCATGGTCATGTACGGGAGCCGATGCGTTTGGTCCTCCACCGTGACGTACAACCCCAAGCGACCTCTCTCTCTATTTAGGCACTTGTGGGTTGTACGTGCGGATAGATGTCTGCGTTTGAGCCTCACGGGTCCTCTGCACTTCTCTACGTCTTCCCCACTTTCTCCCATTTCATAAGCGCTGCTCCTCCGCCCCCGATCACCATCCCGGTAAGCTGACACAGTCGTGGATCTCATCTCCTCGCGCAACCGCACACCGGCAGGTGCGCAGCATCTTCTTTCTCTCTGTATCTCGTCTCTCTTCTCCCCCTTGGTGGGCACACGTGTGCGTGCATGCATGGCTGAGAGTATATGTGCCTTCGAGTAACACATAGTTGACCATACAGACAAACTGCCCAAGGGAGAGAGTGAGAGGGCGAACGTTCGAACTTGATCTTACCTGCACCTACACCGACACCTCTAACACCAGCGACCGAAAAGTTCAGGACAGCAGGCCGACGTCTTTGCGAATGTCAACCCCGCCGTCCCAAATGTCTGGCGCGGCCGGCTCCGCGACGTCGTCTGCAGCCAGGCAACCAGACGACGTCTCTGGGCTCATGGCGGCAATTCAGTGTGTGCTGGCAGAGCATAATGTTGCGGATGCTCGGTTTATTCTCGAGCTACCACCAACGGTTGCCGTTGCCGCGACTACTGACGACGACACCGTGCCGGTGATCCAGCGAGCGGGTAAGTTGTCGTCGGCGACTGCGCCGATCGGTCCTCCTGCCTTGAACACTGGAGGAGGCGCAGCCACCACTACGCTTCTGATGGGGATGCAGACCACCCCCGCTACTACCCCACCTCCTCTACCTGAGCATCAGCGACCCCCACCGCGCGCTCGGTCTCCAGCGCAGCAGCGATCTCCAACTCGGCAGCACCACGAGTCTCCTCTGAAGAATCTCTTTTTCTCATCCTCAACTCTGCAGCCAGGTGCCCCTGAGCTTAGTGACAGCGTGAACTCGCTCGGCTCCACGGCACGCCCAGCGCCGAACGCGACTGCCAGCGATGCGAGTGGAACCCGGGTTGCACCAGCTGCGATGATGCAGACGGAGCCGGCGAACACCATCCCCGCACAACAGCTGACGCAGTCGCGTCCGCCATCTCCGGTGGGCCCTGTTGATACCCTCACATCGGACGACGCCGCGGTTGCTCTCACAGGCGAGGCTACCGCAGGGATCTGCCACGTGTCACATCAGCTCGCGCATGACATAGCAGTAGCCGAGGTTCAAATGACACGGAGGGAAATTCTGCAGTCGTTTGTTGGCCGCAGCGCCATCCTCGACAATAGGCGGCAGCGCGAAGCCCAGATGCAGGCTCAGGCGTCAAAGCTGTCGCTGAACGGCATTCTGCATCCTACCGTGCCATTCAAGACTGGTGCGACTGGCTCAACTACTCGGCCGTCTTCACAGCCTCGCCGTGGTACTGCAACCCCAGCGGAGAAGACACCTGTGCGCGAATTCAGCGCTGATGCCGCCATCTCTAGTGGCTCAGTGGCGAGTACGCTCTCCACCGCCGTATCGTCTCCCTCTCCTCCGGAACCACCACAGCCGCAGCGTCGCGGCGTCGTGCGCCTGACTCCTCCGCCGCCGAGTGTGTCTCTCAACAGCGGTGGCTTTGGCGTCCGCGATCCGGCTGTGGGGGATAGCAGTTCCCTTCCCTCGCTCATATCATCTAAGAAACTTGCCGTGCCTGGCAAGACGCCCATCTTCAGCATTCTCAACAAGGACGGGACTCGGTTGCTCGACCATGGCGATGCCGAGGTAGCACTTGGGACATCGTTGTCTGGAGTGGTACCAACCGGAAGCACATGTGTAGCTGCAACGGGGGACGCTACGAATGGCTGTGGGGAAGCAGAGGCGAGTCAACCCACCGGCAACAGCAACAACGGCAATAATGGCACCTCCCACCGCCGTCACTCACGCCCTGGCAGCGTATCCCTCCTCGCCGACGACCGCGCACCACCGTCGCTGGTGCACGAGCCGCTGCTTGGGACGGCAGCAGAGGAGGAGGCGAACCGACAGCGCAGCATTCTTGTGCACACCCAGCCTCGTGCCGCCATGCCACTGACTCAGCCGCTGGAGGGTTCCAGTAGCAAGGTTAGTGGAGGGGCGCTGCCGAAGCTGTGGTCGGAACAGAGCAAGGACAACGCACGTCGCGCCTCGCAGCTGCATAACCAGTCGCGTCTATCGTACACGACGCAGCCGGACAACCTGCCAGTGTCCTCCAAGACGGTAACCACAGATGAGATCGGCAAGCACCAAACCGGCGCTGTCAGTGCTTTCTCCGTATCGCCTCCCCGCTCTCCGTGTTGGTCGCCGACCTCTTCAGCGGACACCACATCTGCTCGGGCTTCTCTGCGTGCCATGCTGCAGGAGCAGCAACTTCTGCAGGACGCCAGCCGCCGCGCCATGGAGGAGCACAATCGTCTCATGCAAGCAACTCGAGTCGCACGGGCGCCAGCGACCGCGTCGCCAAATTTGTTCGACACATCGAAGACCCCGTCGGGGGCGCTCGTGGCTCCACTAGTGCGCACCACAACGGCACCAGCCGGCGCCGCGGCTGCCGTACCGGCGGCAACGAAGGAGGATGACACAGCGTTCCGGAAAGCCGGCATCCCGCCCTCCCCGCGAGCGTCGCCGCCAGGACACAATGCGAGTGGCGTATCCGCGCCCAATGGATGCGGTATTCACGTTGTGAAGTTTACACTTCCCCATGCAGAGGAGGCGCGGCAGGCGGCGGTGCAGCAACTGTGTCGCAGCTCCTCCGGGACGCAGCACGTGAATAGCAAGGAGCGCTATCGAGCTCTCCTGGCCGCGCAGCAGAACGACTTCACCACGCACGAGGCGAAGTCGCAAAGCTACAAGGAGCTACTGGACCGCGCTGTGGAGTTCAATCGCTACCAGCAGCAGCAACGATCCAAGCCATCTTAGAGGGCTACCCAGCGGGTGTGCACCGAAATGTGTGTCGCTCGACGGCTCGTCGCGGTGGTGGTAGTGATCAAGACGCGTCTTCGTGTCCGCACCTGCCCGAGCAGGAGGGCTTATGTACATAGAAGCCGCGTAACGCATGTATTATTCTCAAGGGCTCTTTCTGTAGGGGGTGGACGTACACAGGCAGATATGAAGTGGGACTGGCTGGGATGCACGCAGAAATGGACCACGGCAAGCGCACACAGGGAGAAGGAGGAGCAGCAGCAGCAGCAGCACGCGCTGGCCACGCAATTTTCCCTGTTCTCTTTTGATGGTTGTGTTGTGGACGACATGCCGCCACACAAGACAGGGAGGCGAGCGAGAAGCATAAAGGGGCACGAGTAACGACAGGAGGCAGAGGGAAGAAGGAGGGAGACAAAGGTGAACGGGGTGAGTTGATACCGCGAGCGAAAAGGGCGAGAGCAAGAGCAGCATCATCGACAAGAAGGCGACTGCTCCTTCTCCCTCCCCCGCGCGCCAGTGTGTGTGTGTGTGTGTGTGTGTGTGTGTGTGTGTGTGTGTGTGTGTGCGTGTATGTGTGCTGCTCCCCCCTCCTCGTCCGACCTCTCTCTACTTGACTTCTGGCGTGGGCTTTCGTTTCCGTTACTTTTCACCGTCCTTCTGCGGCACTTTCGCTTATCCTTCATTCATTTCTCTCTCTCTCTCTCTGTCACGCACAAGTGCGCAGGCGAGGAGGACACCTTTCTCCCTCTCGCTCTCCTTCCCACTTTGCATCCCCCCTCCCCTCCTCCCCTCCACCCCTCCACCCCTCCCCCCACCAGTCGTCAGCACGTCTCCTCCGTTTTTTTTTTTCTTTTGCCCTTTTACGTCTTTTCGTTTCTCTCGTTTTTACCGTAATGGAAAAGGTGAGCAGCTTCGGCACCGCCGCCACACCAGCACGCAGATGCATACCGGGCGCCTCTCTCGCTCTCTATTCGCTCGCCTCGCTCTGCCACCGCTATTGCTGTACTCCGCTGCACCGCATGCCTTTTTCTCGTTTATTGTTTAGTTTGTTCTTCCGCCGTATCGCTGTATACTCTCGCTTGACAACATATACCCCCTTACATCCCACCTCACGTCTTCCTCGCTGTCAACCTCGCTCGGCCTATCAAGTGAGAAGCTCAGCGACTGTGAAGAGGGAGGAGAGGGATTACGAGTGACTGCGTGGGCACATATATGTGTATCTCTCTCTCCGTGCGTGTGCGCATGTATGTTAGATAGTGATACTTGTTCGTTGATCTCGCATGTGGGCGGCAGTTTTCTCTATGATGGTTGAGCGTGTGTGTGTGTGTGTGTGTGTGCGTAGGGCAGCCATCGTTGACGCCGACTAGCGCTGGAAAATGTCTTCAAAAGCGAAGAAAAATAGTCAAAGCGAAGTGAAGCGCATCACCGCTGTCTCTCTTGGGTGCCCAGCGCCTTTGCGTCTCTGTGCGTACACACCGACACGTTTTGTGAGGCTTCTTCCCTTCTTCTTTTCTTCAGCCACGGACACCATGCACTCACTCTGGGAAACTGCCCGTCATCGAGTGGCTCCATCGCTCTCTGCTTTCCAGTCGGTCCTTCCCCGCCCGCACTATACGAGCTGGCCAGCGGGGCAGGTGTTACCCCTCTCCTCCAACCCGCGTCACTGCATCGTTGTGCGTGCCGTTCTCATCCTCATCAGCTTTGCTCTTTCTCTCTCTCTCTGTTTCGCCCTGCACCCTCCCCTTTGCCTTCCGTCGTGTGTCCCTTTTCCCCATTGTTTGTGTGTCTGCCACATCTTGTTCCCCCCCTCCACCACAACAGCAACCGCCTTTCTGTCATCTCTCTTTTGCTTGAAACAAAGACTTATCGTTTCTTGCCGCTCCGCTTATTCTCTTGCCTCTCGTGAATCATAAATGACTTCCGCTAATCCCCACGATCACATTCTCTCCGACGCCCTTGAGGCGGTCGGAAACACTCCATGCATTCGGCTGAATCGTGTCCCGCAGAGACACGGCATTCAGTGCGAGGTTGTGGCCAAGTGTGAGTTCCTCAACCCCGGCGGCAGCGTAAAGGATCGCATTGGCAAGCAGATGGTCGCCGATGCCGAGAAGAATGGGACTCTCAAGCCAGGCTCGGTGATTGTGGAGGCCACGAGCGGCAACACTGGTATTGGCCTCTCAATGGCGGCGGCGATCCGCGGCTACCGCATAGTGATTACGATGCCCAAAAAAATGTCTCACGAGAAGGAGACGACCCTGAAGTCCCTCGGAGCC
>NC_009309.2:54487-91510 GCF_000002845.2 Leishmania braziliensis MHOM/BR/75/M2904 | reverse complement strand
CATGAGTGATACACCGTGCGCTTTTTACCCTTTTCCCCACTGAGCTTTGTGCGCTGAGCCTCTTCGCCCCCTACTGCCGCCCGCGCAGCCCGCCTTATCCTTCCTCGCCTCCCATTCTCCCTCTGACGAGGGACGATAGCGTTGCGTTGCGAGCACCGTTGTTCGCAATCGCGAGTGAGAGTTCCATGCGCATCTACTTACTTCGTTACCTCTCTGGCCCATTCCTCTCCTCTACTTTTCTTATCTCTCTGCGCGTTGTTGCTTTACTCACCAAATGTCAGCTACTGCGACTCTTACTTTCTCTTCAGCCCTTGTGCCCCTGTAGTGCTTCACTGCGCATCGTGCGTTCACCTCTCGTTGTATTTTGGCGTGGAGGCGGCGTGAAAGAAAAGACGAAGGCTGGCCGGAAGCCCGAAAAGTGGGGCTCTTGCTGGCACTTCGAGGGGCCTTCACCAAACACCAACACACACCCCTCAACCCCTGCCCCCTCCCCCTCCCCCCATCTCTCTCTCTACTCACCTAGCCTTGGCACCCATTCAACGACAAGCTCGCCTCCACCTTCGCGCAAAGTTTGACCAGGAGAGGGGAAAGTGCTTCCTCTACGCCCCAAAGGAGAGGAGTATTTTGAAAGTAACCGCCACCCCCCTTCCCCTTCCCCCAACGCGACAAGAACAGCACCATCAGCATAACACGAAACGGAAAGCGAAAGGCGGCATCATTTTTCTACCCCCCCCCCCCCCCATACACACACACACGCGCATCTGCATGCGGTTTGCCTCTCCTCCCTCCTTTCCGCGCGCGACACACTCTTTCCCTTTCTCCAGCAGGATCACAGTCACTGAGATACACAAGCGACAAAATACAAGAGGAGCGAAAACGAAGATAAGGTCAGCAGAAGTGTGAGAGCTTGGCTTTTTTTCCCTTTTCTCTTTTCTCCTTGACAACTACTCTTCATTCTGCCTACTGCCTCGTCGGGGTTTCACCTTGGTGGTCTATTTGGTCTATCGATCGCTTTCATCTCGCACCTCTCAGCGTGGCTGTGCACGTGTGCTTGTCTGTGCTGGCGTCTCTGCCTCAGTTTTGCGTTTCCACTCTAGTGCTCCCTTCTCTTCTTTGTTTGTCTCTCCCTCTCTCTCTCTCTTTTGTTTTGTTTTCTGTTATGTATTGCTGTCGCTTCTCTTCTCGTCTTTGCCTTCCCTCTACCCTTTCAGCGCATCTCGTTACGCTCCAGCTATCGACACAACGCCCCATACCCCGGTACGCACCCATCAGTCTGATTTGACCACCGCCCCCCCTTTTTTTTCGTGTGTTTTCTTCAATCCCAAGCCCACGCCTCTCTCAGCACGTCGTTTCACGCGCGCGTTCTTCACCTGTTTCATCGTTGGTAGTGCTCGCCTCTCACTCTTGCTATATGTCTGCCTCTCTCTCTCTCTTAAGGCCTTTTTCCCCTCTTTCACGTCTCGGCTCCTCTTCCTGTTGTATTCGTAGGATTCTGCGGATCCGCTCGGGGCTACTTCTTCTCCTGCTTCTCTACCTACATCCACGCCTCCTCGCAGGTGCCGCCTTCCTCGTCCTTTGCCCACTGGTCCTTCCTATCATCTGTGTACGTTAGTGCCCTCCTTGATCTCGACGGCGTGCACCACCATAGTAAACGGAAATAGAGGGAAGTCGCACAAGTGGGTGGCGCTAGGCGGGGGCGTCATGAGGTCTGAAGACACGAGCACTGCCAATTCTCCTGGCTTAGGTGGCCGCACAAATCTGAGTCGACGTAATGACACCAGGAGCAACAGCAACAGCAGCAGCAGCAGCAGCAGCAGCAGCAGTGGACAACGCAGCTTTCCACACGTGGACAGTGCCTATTACCACGACATTATTAACCCAGCCGCGTCGTCTTCATTTCCAGACGCAGCCTTCACGACAGCTACGGCGGTGGCGGGTAACCGCGCCTTGACCGGAGCGTTTTCGAGTAGCTCAACCATGCACTGCGCCGCGTCGAGCGGGGGCCTTTACAGCTCTGCGGCTGACGCATCCTCGCTACCTCAGCACTTGCCGCCTCGCTGGTTGCGGCAGCCGGGCGCTTTGTCGCCTCCTCGGACTCCGCGACCGCACGACCAACAGCAGCTACGACTAGCTACACCGCAGCCATCGACGCATGCTCATGAAAACACCGAAGCGGCTACTGTTGCGAGCCGTCATGATTGTCTGGAGTCAGCCTCGTCATTGCCTCATGCAGATGGTCGAATCGCTGCAGCCGCTATCGCTACCGCTGTACCTGAGGGGTCGTCGTCTTCACCATATCGCCGGTCACACACGCGGTCCGAGGCGCGCCTATCCCCACCATCTGCTGCCCACCGACGCACCTTTTACTTTCGGCCGGTGCGCACCGCGGAGTCGGTTTGTGTGGCTACGACGGCGTCTTCTTCAGAGTGGGTCCTCCTGAACGTTGGCGGCCGGCTCATCACAACGACTGTCGGAACACTCATGGCGGACCCCGACAGCGTGCTGGCGTCGCTGTGTGCGTGCCTTGTGTCTTCGCCAAGGCGGAGTGACAGCGTTGCCGGAAAGAATAGCGGCTCGCATCGCAGTACAGTTGTCACATCACGGGAGGTCTCGGGACGCTGTGGAGCGGTCGCTGAGACAACGTTTCCTGAGGAGGAGGTGCCCGGGGGTGGAGCTCGGTGCAACTCACCTGGGCGCGACATCTACATTCACACTGCCGACCTCGCTGACAGCCGTGACGCCGACGGCTTGCGCAACAGGTCATCTGAGAGCGGTGGCGCCTCCGCGGCCGGCGCTGCCTCCGTCGGCAGTGTCTGTGCGTCGCCGTCACCGGCTGCTGAGTATGGGCTGTCACGTGTGCCCCAGCATGACGATGGTGGCGTGCAGCACGGTGGCGATCGTTCTTCTCCATTTTCTAGCCTTTACGCCTGCCACCGTCCAACGCACCGCTCGACTACCTCCGCTGCCTCGACATCAACATCTCCACAGTCGCCGCTGAAGCACCTGTCGCCTCAGCAGTCTTTGCGTCCCGCGATGCGCGAATCGCGGCCTGACTACGTGGCCGCCCACACGACGCCGCCAGTTAGTCTGCCAGTGAATATCAGCGTTGGCGAGGGCGGCGACGGCGAGGCGGTAAGTCCGCAACAGACGGCCTCTACCATTCCCCTCGACACGGATGGCGCCAACGCCATCTTGCTTGACCTGGACGCTGACTACTTCCTACCGGTCTTGAACTACCTGAGGCATGGTGCCGTCATCATCCCGCACCAACTCAGCGTGGCCGGCGTGCTGGCGATGGCGGAGTACCTGAACGTGATGGGGCTAGTGCGGGCACTGCGCCGTCCACAGATGCCTCGGCGCGTGATGCTGTTCAGCTGGGGCTCTGGCAGCAACGGAGAGCTGGGGACCCACGCCACACGGGACGAGCCGACGCCGACCATGGCACAAGTGACGCCGTTCGGCGTGCGGGTATGCGAAATAGCGCTGGGGGCAAACTACAGCTGCGCCTTGAGCGACACCGGTAGCATATACACTTTTGGCAGCGGGGAGTGGGGCCAGCTGGGCCTCGGCGGAAGCGGGTGTCCTGTGCGCGGTGGCAGCAGTCCCCCAGGAGGTGGCGGTAGCAACGGTGTCGGTCAGGATGGCGTCGAGGCACCGGTGGAGGTGCTTACCCCACGCCGGATTCCACTGTTTGAGCAGCTGCCGGCGGTGCATGTAGCGGCCGGGTACGCATTCGCCATGGCTATTGTAGGGGGCCACCACGTGTACTTTTGGGGAAACAACAACCATGGCCAAAGCGGCCGCGGACGGAGCCACTTCGACTTGTCGACGAAGAAGGTAGAGGCGCCAGTGCTGGTGGAAACGTTGGAGGGCAAAAACATCATCCAGCTAAGCTGCGGCAGCTTCTTCGCACTGGCTCTGAGCGCGGATGGCTCCCTGTACAGCTGGGGATTGGTCGACTGCGTCGGCCTCGGCACACCGGAGGAGGTGGAGCGACTCTATCACGGTGTGCTCGGGGAGTCCCTTAGCAACGAACGCCGCGCTGTAGTGCTGACGCCGCAGCTGGTGACCGTGAAAGGCAGACGGCGGATCGCTCCCGGTGAGGCAACTGTGACTGTGCCAGAGCGTATTGTGCGCATCCGTGCGGGACAGTGGCACAGTGGCGCCATCAACGAGCACGGAGAGCTCTTCACGTGGGGTGTGGGCTATCAAGGCCGGCTCGGACACGGCTCCAAGTCACCAGCCTACGTGCCGACGCTGGTGCGCGGCGCTCTTGAGGGCCATCGCGTAGTGGACGTGGCTTGTGGCTCTTTCCACACCGTCGCCCTCACCGCTGCCGGTGCCGTCTTCTGCTGGGGTGACAATGCGAGTGGGCAGTGCGGCACCACCGCGGGCAGCCCCGACGCCTTCACAGCGCCGTATCGGGTCGTGGGTCTTGAGTACGTGGCTGGTGGTGTTGCGCGCAGCATCGCTTGCGGCCGGCAACACACCGTCGTAGTGATGGAGGGCCCACAGCCGTGGTGCCCGCAGCCCTGCTGCCGTGTCGACTCTGCTGAGTTTGGGTGCCACTCCCATGCGCAGGTCTACTGCTTTGGCGAGGCAACCCGGACGGCAAACGCAAGCGGTTCGAGTGGTTCTGCTGTGGCCGCGGCTGCTGTAAGTGGTGTGGCGCGTGGCACTGTTTCCTCCGGTCACCTCGGGCTGCCTATGGCTGCCATCAGTGCAAGTGCTCTCCCCACCTCGCCAAGCCATGGTCCCTTTATGACGGGCGGTGCTGCTGCTGTGCTCCCGACTAGCTTGCCGCTACCGTGGACGGGAGGCCATCACCACCCACACTATCAGCTCGTGCCCGGCCTGCAGATTGTCGATGTGCGAGGTGTTGTGAGCGGGCTGCACCACACCTTCGCTTACGTGGAGGAGATTTGTGCTGACGCACCGCGGGTCGTTGACCGCTTCGTGGATGCACCGTCCGCTACAGCACGCGGCTGGGAGCACCGACCGAGCTACACCCCTTGTCTACCACCGCTGCTGCCACTCCAAGGGGCATCGGCAGCGGAGAGTCATGTGAGCCACTCGGCGTTCGCATGGGGACCAAGCAGCAGCAGCGGCAGCGGCGGGGCAACCATCAGCTGGACCCGGTCGTTTGCGCCACCACCACTGGCATCGCAGCGGTTATTGTCCGCGTACCGCGACCCATGGTCAGATGCCCCGATTGAGAGCAGCACGGATAACATCAGCGGCCGCATCACGCCCCTCACCCGGGCCCGCACGATGCACGCGAGGTTGTGGAGCGGCGGCTCCATGGAGGCGCCCTTCCCAGGTGCGGCTTCTCAGCAACAGCACCATTACTTGATGAGTCCCCTTGCGCGTAGGGAAGATGCTGCGTACGTGGAGGTGAGTGGCAGTACCGGTGGTGAAGGGCGACATGGTGGCTCTGCTGGTGCTGTCTGAGTGGGGCCGAGACTACTCGGGGGTTCGACAGCTCCCACCACTCTGTGTGTGTGTGTGTGCGGTGTGTGTGGGGGGGGGAGGGAGGGGGGCGATGTCGGTGCCCCGTCAGGGTTGCAACAAAAGCGGACTTGCCGCAGAAATCCACCGCGCAGTTCTCCCCCCCCACCACCACCACCACCACACCAGGGGCGCCACCCACGTTGAGCGTACAGAAAAGTAGTTGAAGAAAAGGAGTGAAAGCGCCCACGAGTGGGTACTCGCTCGTGGTCCTTGAGGTTTCAGCGCAGCTACGCACGTGTGCGCGTGTGTGTGTGTAGGGGTATATGAATGGGCCTGTTTGGATGTGCTTCGGCAAAGCTTCCACGCGCTCCCTGTACGATTGCCATCTCTGTTCCTGTAGAACATCGCTATCCCACTCTTACGACACCACAGATGCGGGCTTCGTCCGTGTGCTTCTACAAGTGGTCCCTTCCCTTGTTGTGCCGCCACCGCGCCGCTCCACCGCTGTGGGGGTCTCTCCCTCGCTTGCCTTCGCACCTCTGCCTTCTCTCCTCCCTACTCACCATTCATGCCGCTTCCCCACACTGAGCTGTTTCACTTCTCTCCTTTCACTCCGCTGTTCTTCGCTCTTCTTTCGGCCTCCACGCACCGCATTGACATGAGTAAGCACGAGTGCTGACTGCTGAGTCGCTTTTCACCGCTCGCTTGCGTACGCCCTAGCGCTCTCCTTTCCTTGCTTGGCGCTGATGTGCGCACGGCAGCAACGCTCTCGCTCAATTTCTCCAGGGTGCACAAGAACGCCTGTTTGCCCTCAAACACACAAGCACAAAGTACACTCATCCTCTACCGCTTATATCATGATGATAAAGGCGCTCTCGTAGACAGGCGAGTGCCGGCGACGCCCTCTCGCTTCCTTGGACCCCCCTCCCTCAACCCCCCTACCCGTCTCTCCGTCCTACGCTGGCCGGTGAGTGCGCCAGTCGCTGTGGAGGGGCGTATCGTCTCGCGCGTCTGCCTGCTGCCGTCATGTCTGTGTGTATGCGCGCGTTCGTCCGGGCCCCGCGGCGCGACGAGGTCGGCGGGGCGATGGAGCACTCCTTGTCCAGTGGGGGTGCGGCCTGTGCACTACCTGCCAGTGCACCGTCTGGCTTGCATTTTGGCTGCGAATGGCCCCAGCGGCCTTGTGCCCCCCTCTCTCGTTGCTTCCACTGCCCGTGCCTGCAGGGGACGTCCCGCCCCCCTGCCGCCTTCGTGTCCCCGCTCGGTGAGGCGGGGGGCTGGACGGACGTGTGGCACCGCATTCTTGTGAGGGCCCCCGCACCGCCCAGGCGCGTGTGGATGCGCGTGCGCAGGGGACGCGCTCTACTCCTGCCGGGCCGGTCTCAGCGTGAGCGGCCCGGCCGCACGCGCCGCCCAGAGGTCGGATTGGTGGAGGCGAACACGCCGACTCGCCCGTGGCCTCGGTGCAACTCAGTCTTCCCTCTTCCCTCTTCCCTCTCTCCCCCTCCCACAATCTCCCTCACACACGCGCCCTCTCGCGCCGGCAAAGGAGCGGACATATTCATCTGTGCTCAGCACCGCGGCTACAGAGGAGAACAGCGCGCCAGCACACCAGCAAGAGAACCACTCGGTTGGGAAAGCGAGATGTGGCGGAGGAGCCACGCCCCTATCATCACTGTACTGTGGAGGTTATGGGCCCACGCTCTTCCACCTCCTCTGTTTGCTCTTCTGTGGAGAGCGAACCGCCCCCATTTCCTCCCCTCAGCCGTGGATGGACACTCTCAGCTTTTCGGTGTTGTTGTTGTTGTCTTTCGCATTTTTGTCGCCTTCCCGCTCACTCCCTTCTCACCCCACATTCATCTTGGGCGGTGAATACCCAAGGCGGGCCTCTTTCTCCTCCTCCTCCTCCCCGTGCACCCCGCTGCATCGCACCTGCACCCGTTATCCAGAGCGCATCGCTCGAAGACACGCGGACGTATGCGACCACGCGCGTGCGCTCTTCTGAGTTGTCGTTTTTTGTGGCCTACTGCCTAGTGGGACGCGTACGCTCCTTTACCCACGCGCGTACAACCGGGTGATGTACACACCCACCCACCTACACAAACACCAGAGAGGAGGGAGACGGAGAGCGAGAGAGTACACGAACAAGAAAAAACAGACAAGCAAACAAGGCGCATCCTCGAAGGGTGTGAGGCGCGCGTGTGTGTCGGTGTGCGTGTGCGCACGCGCTTTTGCGCTTTGCTTTTCCCTGACGTCTTACCCCCCTCCCCCACCTTTCCTCGAGCTCTCCATCTTAATCCATTTCACTTCCCTTTTCATTTTCCCTGCCTTCCTCGATTTCAGCCCATCTCCTACCCCACCCCCCACCCCTCCATGCACTCACGCAGGCGAGAGTCCACACGGTGACATCTCGGCTCCACTCCGTCTCCCCTTCCCTCGTTCCCATCGTTCTGCCCTCTTGTTTGCGATTTCTCATCACCCGCCTCCCTTCCACTCCCACCTACCCCTCATCGTTTTAGCACTTAACTGCGGCAGATGGGGTGTCTGGTGAGCAACACCGTGGTGGGTAGGCCCACATCGTCGTCGATTCCCTCCTCCCCAAAGGCGAGCTTTCACAACAGCCTTCTTGGAGGGCCAGGAGCCATGCCCGGGAGTCGCACCGGCGGCAGCAGGGAGCCCTGTGGGCCATTGATAACGGCGAACGGACCCTCTCCTCGTAGCAACCCAGGCGGCTCTGTCAGCATGGGCAAGTGTGATTGGACGAGTAGCAGCGAAGAGGGTCGCAGGCGAGGTGTCGAGAATAGAGCAACGCCGCCGCTTCTGCGTATTTCTCCGCAGGGCATGAAAGTGACACCGACCTTGAATGTGGCCGATGCGCCCAACCCATTCACGCCGATGGTGGCAGCGAAGCCGAGCAAGACAGTTTCTAGTTCGGTAAGTGTGCCACGGAGTCCATGTCTGCAGCTGACCACAAGCCCCGCTGACGGCGCTTTGCCTTCTGCGGCGACGAGGCGCCTGAGGGAAGCCGGGCACCGTTTGGAGTCCTCGAGAACGTCTTCCACGGTCTCAGCGTCGGAGGCTCCCCACAACATGCACCTCGCGCAGCCACCACTACCGCCACATTATCCGAGGGGGTCCTTGACCGGCTTAGCAGATCTGCATTACACACGTGAGTCTATGCTGTCCGACATCTCCGACCATCTCAGCACCATGAGCACGCTGGCCCACAGCGCGGATTGCAACTCAAGTTGCGGCAGCCCCTATGAGGACCGAAACGGCACCATCAACCCCTTCTTCCGCAGTGATGTGGGCCTGGAGGCGAGGCGGCAACAGACCCCACTGGGCATCGAAGAAGACCTCTTCGTTTACGACGACATCATCATCTCGAAGGACGAGGCGCGCACCAAGCACTGGCGCCTGGCTGGTCGAAAGCCCCTGCTTGCCAACATGGAACCAGACAACGACAGTGGGGCAAGTGGGGCTGGTAAGAACTTCTTTTCCTTCAACGACTTCGACGTGTGCGTGGACGAGGTGGACGTCATGCCGATGTGCGCGGTTTCTGCAGAGGCTGTGGCGGCATTGCAGCAGGAGGCGCTTCCGGAGACCCCAAACAAGAGGTTTAAATCCATGACGGTTATGATCACGGCAGCCAAGCAACCGAACACTGTAGCGCACTTCTTAGCCCAGTCCCGCTCCAAGGAGCCCAAGGCGAATCGGCCATTACGCAGCTTTCAGACAAGTGCGCACATAGGGCATGCAACGCGTGTCAAGTGCATCGCTCTCTCGCCGACCGAGATGGATTTTGCCAGCTGCAGCAACGAAGACGCTTCCATCACACTGAACAACTTCGGCCTCGGCAGCGAGGTGGGCATCTTCACGGGCCATCAGGACACCATCATCAACGCGACCTTCTCACCGGACGGCAAGTACCTCGCCACGGCCAGCAAAGACAAGGCGATGATTTTGTGGGATGTGATGACAACGAAGAGGCTGTTAACCTTTGCGCATCCCAAGGTGGTGATCTGCTGCTGCTTTAGCCCAGATAGCAAATACCTCGTGAGCGGCTGCCAAGACCGCGTGTGCCGTCTCTGGGACACAAAGCGAGGACGGGAGTGGCTGAGGTACGCGGAGCACAAGGGTATCATCATCGCCATAGCGTTCAGTCCAGACGGCCACTATATATGTAGCGCATCGGCGGACAAGTCGCTGAGGGTATGGTCGGCCACGACCGCAAAGACGCGGTTCCATCTACTTGGCCACGGCGGCATGATCCTATCGTGTAGCTACACCTCCGATGGTCGAAGCATTATCAGCAATGATGAGTTGCTCTTGCGGGTGTGGTCTGCCGAAGACGGGAGCTGCAAGTTGTCTGTCTCGCCGGGTGACATCGCCGGCTCCGTGCGACCAAGCAACCGAGCGCCGAGGGTGGGATGGACGCTGTCCAGCGCTGCCCCGGGCCCCTTTACGCGGCTCATGCTTGTCGCCTGCAGCAACCGCTTTGTCTACATCCTCGACATGGAGACCGGACGCGAGGTGGCGAGCGTCTTCTGCAAAGCCCCTGTATATTGCCTGGCGGCAGGCGGCTACGAGAAGATGGCCTGCGGCGATAGCTTTGGTAATATCTACATGCTTCACTTGATGTAAAGCGTTAGCTCCAACGGAAAAGGGAGAGAGAACGAGTGGGTAGAGGGCCATTCCGTGTGCTGTGCCGCCGCTTCGAGTGCGTTTTATTTTTCGTTGGAAGGATGTGTAGGCGTGCATGTATGGTCACGAGAGTGAGGAGGAGCTGGCGCCTTTGCTCTCGTACCCCGCCTGTGTATCTAAGCACTCACCTACATCCCATCGACCGAGGCCGATACTTGAACTGATGTTTACCTGTTACCCTTCTGCGTGTCCACTGGCACGCTCACGACTGTCACTGTGATGTACACTACTACTATTCCGTTGTGAATGAGCTGTGCTCTCGCCGTCTCACTTGCCGGTGTGCTTCTTTGTTTGCCCAGTGCAGCTTCACGTCTATTCCCCTCTCTATTCTTTTTGGGGTTTGCCAGCGCGCTGCTCTTCCTTTTCCCTCCTCGGAGAAGTTGGCAAGTGCGCGTAGGGAGGGTGCGTATGCTCGCGCACGTGCCAACTCGCGTATGTGTTTGCCTTCGAAAATACTTGAACCCTCTTTATATATATATCGTCCCCTCTCTCTTCTTCTTCGAATCCCGCAGATGCCCGGGGGACACCAACTCCCGTGCGCGGTGTCCCCCGGGCCCACGCCCCCACTCTCTGTGGGGAGAAGCCAAGCCGCTGCAGCCCCCTCGGGTGGTGAGCGGAGGTCAAGCACCTACGACGTGAGCTGAGCGAGGGCGATGTGTTGCTGCGGATGTCGGCGGTCCGGTCCTGGACGGCGTGGCGTTGGAGCGACCTGCGGCCGTGCGCACGCTTGCACCACCCATGTGATGGGCAGCGTGCCAGCGCGACTCGAGCCCATCTCGCCCGCCTCCCGCTGCCTGCTGGTGTGGGGAGCCTGCGCCCCTCCGAGAGAGGCCCCCTGGTGGCGACCGGCGCACTGTGGGAGCGGCGACGGCGAGGCGCGTCCTGCGGGGCGGGGCGGGTGGATGGCGTTTGGGGGAGGGGCCGTGCTCCGATGGCTGGGTTGGCACACTGCCGTGCCGCGTGACCGTGGCTGCTTCGCGCCGCGCGATGGCCCTGTGGCGTCTGACTGCTGTGGGATGGCAGGGCACGGCGGTGTGGAAGACAACACGTGCGTAGGTGCTTGCTCTCTGGTGGTTGTCCCACACTGTCTTGTCCCGCTTGTTCTCTTCTGTGGCGCCTTGTTGGCCCATTTTTTCACCAGCAACGTTTTCTTCTGTGCCTCTGTCTATCCCTCGCTTTCCCCTCCTCCTCCTCCTCTAGCATCCATTCCTCTCGACGCATGGATTCCCAAGAGGTGAGGGGTGCGCAGCGCGCGTGCGTGTGTGTGCGTGTGTGCGTGTGTGTGTGTGTGTGTGTGTGGGCGTGTATGTGGGAAACACGCGGATGAGGGGGGAGGGGGACTTGGCTGCTCGATGTTGGTTATGCGGAGGAGAAGAGGGAACGCGCTTTATCGCTTATGAGCGCACCGCCTCTGTTGGCGTGTCTTTTAGTTCGTTAGGGAAGATGAAAGGACAGCTGGTGGAGGAGGGACAGATGAGCGGTGAAAAACACTCATTCATGCGCGTACGTTAGGCCCTCGAGCACCATGGTGCGTCATTCCTTTCCATTGGTCGTGAAGCAACGCGTCGTTGCTGCTCTCCCTCTCTGCGTATATGTGGACGAGTGTGTCTGACTCCCTTTCTTTTTCGCTTTTCCGACTCCTCACTCATCGGTAGCAGCAGAAGCCGCCCCGCGGAAGTGCGAATGAGCAGAGCCACCACAACCTTCACGCTTGTCATCGACGCGCAGGCGCCGTTTTGGTCTCTTCACTGTTCCCCTTTTCTCCACTTTCCAAGCCCTCTTTGCGCGTCTTCTCTTTCATGTGCAGTCGTGTAGAGGCTGCAGGGGCGTTGCCTACGGTATTTTTCTCTCACCTGCGCCTCTCGCACTCCTCTATCCCCGTGCCCACCAAATAACCTCCTTATTTTCCGTTGGCAGGCCCCCCTCCCCCGACACACCGTCTTCTATACAGAGGTCATTCTCTACTCCCCTCCCCTCCCCTCTCTCCGTCACGTGCTTTGGGTGCGCGCTGAAGAGAGAGAATCAGGTGCTGTTCTTCTCACCGCTTTCACTCGGCCTCCTCTCTCCTCCGCCGCGCCTTTCGCCCTCGTGTGGGGGATTCGGTGGCGTGTGCGCGTGCGATGGGTACATCTGCTCTTTCGCCTGCCTTTTTTTATTCTTTTACGCGCGCGCACACACACACAGACAGGCGTGCGTCTTTCATCACTCTCCTCCTCGTCGCGTGTTTCCCACCCTCCTCTACCCCCCCTCCCTTCCTCCCTCGGACGACTCTTCTGTCCTCAGTGAGGCGCATACCCCCCCCCCCTCCCACCCACACCACGCACAGCGGTCATCTTCATTTTGTGTTTCATCTTTCTTCTTCTGCAGTTGCTATACTGGTGGATTTCCTGCCTTCCGCAGCGCCACTGAGGATGCCGTACCCGGTGGCCGATCGAATCCTTGTTTACGGACGTGTGCGGCCACCTGCCTCCCCCGACACACCACTGTGGGTCACCGTGGACAAGAGTAACACAACAGTGCACTGCGGCAGCGTAGAAGAGGTGTCGCCGAAGGCAGGCACGACTTCGCTACGGCGGTCGTCGCGTACAGAGCACGTGACCAAGCCGCCAAGTTTCATCCTTGACGGCGTCGTCGACGCCCACGACGACGCCGCGCACGCTTTCTTCGACATGACTGTTCGTTCTTGCGTGGTAGACTCTGTGCTGAAGGGGACGAGTGCCACAGTTCTGTGCTGCGGCGAGAAAGGCACTGGCAAGACCACCACCATGTTTGGCGATGTGGCGGTGCCTGGGCTGTGCCAGCGCCTACTTGCCTCGCTTTTTGCAGCGGTGACGGCACAGCGCGAGTCCTCAACGCCCATGTCTCGCTCAGCGGTGGCGATGACAATACCCACCACGTTGGACTTCACGTCTGTGTCCTTGAGTGGAGCACAGGAGGAGGAGGAGGAGGCGCGACGTGATTGTCGTACGCGGTACTCGATCGAGCTCTCCTGCCTTGCGCTCTGCGGAGAGCACGTGGTGGACCTGCTCGCCGAGGCAGCGCGCGACACATCCTCAGTCGGGGCGTCGGTATCGCAGCGGGCCGTGGCACCCTCCCCATCGATTCCCTCGTCGCCATCGTTTTCTGCGAGGCCCACCATCGCCATGGATCGAGGCAAAGTCGTCGTGCGCAACGTGTCAAAGGTGACGTGCCGCAGCGCTGCAGATGCCTTCGCGTTGATCGACCGAAGCCGCCGTGCGCAGTCTTCCGCAGCGTCACCTTGGGTTGCAGGGCACGTTGTTGTCATGCTGGACTGCACCTGTGAAGAAGGAGAGGAGGGGAGTGCAACGCACCACCTCGTGCGCAGGGCCCAGCTTTATCTCGTCGACCTGGCAGCCGCGGAGCGTCCGCAGCGCAGTAGCCTAAAGTCACAGCTGCTGCCTCCGTTCACATCGTCCTCAACGCTGCCTGCTGATCGTGCCATCACACCGCCCAGAGGCCGCGGCGGGGATGCGGCGATCCGGCATTCACTTGCGATACTGAAGGAGGTCATCACGAGACTCTCGTCTTCGTCGACCACAGTCGACGATACACCGCCTACGCTAGCTTCATACAAGCGGAGCAAGCTGACAATGCTGCTCAAAGGCCACCTTGGTGGCGGCTGCCGCACCCTCGTCATTGCGCATGTCCGGCCGGAGGAGGCGTACAAGAGAGACACGCTCGCCACGTTGCAGCTGGCGCGGCGACTTTTGTGTGTGCCAGAGCAGCTGGCCTCTCGGGTCGCCGAGGACCCCTTTGTTCGGTTACGCCAGCTACAGCGACAGGTAATGAGGCTTCAGGCTGAGCTGCGACTGCAGATGGAGCTGAAGGCGCACACAGCAAGTAATGCACCAGCACTGGCCACCACTGCCCCACCCGATGATGCGTCAACAGACAGCAACGCGAACGTCGCGAAGAAGCGCACTGGAGCTGCCTCGGCCAAGGGTACGCAGCAGGGGTCGTTGAAATCCTCCACTGGACGCGTCACTCAGCGATGTACCTTGCCGCTGCAAACACCTGGTAACGCGGCGGACGATTTCCATCCACTGCTGCGCTGCACCGCCTTGTCATCGGCTACGCCGGCCTCTGCTGCCTTGACCACAGGCGTGATGAACTTTGTTGCCGGACGCGTTTCGGTGCTCCCAGTCACCACCGTGCTGGAGATGCACACCTGCTTCGAGCTGCTGCGCCAGTGTGTGGCAGAGAAGGACATTCAGCTTAGCGCCGCACTCGCAGACTTGCGGGCAGCAGAAGCTGCCGCAGCGGCTGCATTCACGGCCGTAGGGGCGAGCGGCACGCGCAGGTCCGTTTCAGAGCGCTGTTCAGGAAAATCCTTCGGGGGTGACCGATTCATCGCCAACGGAGGGATCGGGCGACGCAGAATGTTCTCGATGCGGAGCAGTGCAGACTCGATGAAGGACACCCCCACTGCGGAGGGAAAATGTCGCCCCTCTGTGGACTTGGCGCTGCCGACAGCGACAGTGCAGCTGCCCAGCTTGAACTCTTTGCACACGAAGCTCTTGCGGGAGCCAAGTCCGAGCGCGCTGGCACCTGTTGACGGCAAAGTTGGAAGGGGGTACGGCAGCGCTCCATCGGCTGCCGGGTTATCTCAAGACGTGACTCAGGAGGCAGTCCTGCCTTTCTCATTGCCAGGGCTGTTAGCACCTCCGCCGATGTGGCACAGCGCTGTTGACGCAACAGTCAACGCCCTGCCTGCTGCTGCGCCGCAGTTGGGGAATGGACGGATCATGTCCCCGGCCAACGAGGCCTTCTTTACTTCTGCACAGAATGAGGTGCCTTCGTCGTCCCTTCGCGGTTCGCGGGTAGTCTCGAGTGCGCCGGTATCGCGGGTCGGCCGTTCGTCGGCACCGAATAGTATTGAAAGCATCTCGCGACAAGTTTCCACCGCACAACAGCCGTCAACGCAGCGGGGACGGGCCCTAGCTGACGCACTGGCGCCATCTTTCTCGATCGCTGCGCACTCCACAATGCAGGTACCGCGACCACACTCAGCAACGCCGGCCTTAGTAGCCCATTCAGTGCCGCCGGCGAGCCCACGCGAGTCTTCCGCGTTCCATGTCTACACGACCCAGACAGCGGAGGGAGTGAAGCAGGTAGAGCACGTGCGGATGGAAAAGGAGGCATTGGCCAGCCTACGACTGCGTCTAGTGGCACTGGGAACGGGCGATAGCAGTCACACCAGCACAGCCCTAGCAGATGAGTGCCGCTACCACGAGAGTCAGCTCACTCGCCGTCGTGAGGCGCTACTGCGTAGCTTTGAGTCGTGGCATCGAGCTCGTGCAGTTGCCGAGGACAACGCCACTTCTGTAGCGAAGCCATTGAGGAATCCTGCAGGGAATTCAACGAGACTGACGCTTGACACCATGCGGCAACGACTGCGGCGACCTGCCCCTGCTGGACATACAGGGGGTGGTGTCAATGGTGGCAGTGTGGGTAAACTCCGCGGTGGCACCACCAACGGCGTCGAAGGTAGTGCCAACTACGGCAGCTGGAGTGCCCTTGTGCCGGTTCTGAGTGCGGCCGCCTCTTTCTCTCCCTTCACGAAGAACGAGCCGGCCGACGAGGTTGGAGTGCTAGCTGTGCCACCCGAGACCTTCAGCGCTGCCGGTGCCCCATCCACCGCTTACTAGTTCGTGTGACCGCGGTACGTTGTTCGCCTCTGTTTTTTGGCGCGAGATGCAACGCGCGTCTGCCGCACTGAGTGGTGTTTCTCATTGCGTGGTATTGTGCCATGGCGAGTCGAGGCCTCCCTTTTTTCCTTTGCTCATCAGCTTCCACATGTACAGTACCTCTACCCCCTCCCCCTAGACACCCACGCAACGCAAGCGTGTAAGAGAGCGGGCGTGAAAGGGGGAGAGGGGCGGAGGAGGCGGATGTCTGGTGGATGGAGAGTGACGATGACGCACCGACACGCATCCACAAAAGGCCCACGCGCAGAGGGAGAGGGTGGGATGGTGGGGGAGGCTAAAACGTCTTCTGCTGTTCTTTTCCCTCCTTTTCGCATTTGTTTCGTGTCTCCCACGCCCTCACCCATTCCGCTGCCGTTCCTCCTCTCTGTGTGATTGCCGCCCCATTGCTTCTCTTCGTTCTTCGCCCTTCAACCTCGTTCACAGGCCTGTACAGGCACCCTCTTCGCTGCTTGCACGACTGGTGTTATGCCCGTGTGCGAGCGAGAGGGACGGCAGTAGATGGGGCGTGTGCTGGAGGATGAGCGTGGGGGCAAGGAGGGACGTTTGGGTGCAGGTGTGCAGCAGGCACGCTTCTCATGTTTTCCTTTTTTTTTTTACCCCCGCAGCACCGCTATACGCGCCTGTGCCCGCTTCCTCTGTATGTGTATTTTTCACACCTATTGGGTCAACCCCCCCCCCCTCTCTCTCTTCAACCCCCCCCCTCTCTCTTCTACCGTGTCTCCTCAACCTTCTGATTTCCCCCCCCCCTCTCTCTCTGGAACCAAAGTAGAGCTACTGAGGCAGGAAAGACCCTCGCACCGAGAAATGGCTTCAGCGAGTGCTTCGGTGTTCTCCAGCAGCAAGCTCGAGCTGAGGGGGAGTGACTCAGCTGCTGCTGCTGCTGCTGCGGATTACCTAGTCCCTCCTGCTACTTGGAGAATACTGCTACGAAAAGTAGATGAAATCGTTGGTGGTCATGGACTCAGACACGGCGAGTTACAGCTGCCCGCATGAGGCGGCTAGTCTGCTTGTCTTTCTCCTCCTGTTTGTCTGTGCGTTCCAACACCTGGTCCACGTCTCATGTACTTCATCCAACAATCTCTTCCCTTCCTATACCGTCCCCCCTCTCTCTCTCTCTCACCCCTCTCCCCCCTTACTAAACCGCCTCTCTCCAACGCACACCTTTCGTTTCCCTTTAGTTTTCTTTCCTGTCAGCCGTGCAGGTACGACTTGCAGACGCGCAGGGGCGATCGGTGGACAATCGAATCTCTTTGTCGACTCCTCCCTTTGTATCCATCTTCTACCCCCTTTCCTTCACCCCCTGTACACCCCACCCACCCCTCCTCTCGCCGCGATGGACGTCATACCGCTGGTGGCACAGGAGGTTGTCTCGCGCTATCACAAGCAGGCAGGAGACCGTCCCATGAGCTCCGCTATCACGCTCGACCTTGCAGCGTTGCTGACGCGTCTCTGGCTGCTGAAGGAGCGTGACCGACTTGACAGCGCTGGCGATGTGGCGGCGAGCATCCCTCATATTGAAGCCTTGGCGGACGACATGCTTGATTATCTTCTTCATCGCTGCAGCCTCCCTAGCCTCGCCACGCTGTCCTTGCAGGTCCGCTGCGACACGCTGTGCATGTCGCGCAAAGTGCAACAACACAAAGCAGAGGTGAAGAAGGAGGCTATTCGAGTGCAACTGGAGGGGGCGCTGATGTCTATGGAGCCTGAGATGGCGAGTGCTGAGCAAGTCTGGGGATCCCTCGCGGTCTGCTTTGCGCACTACTACAGCGACCTCGGACCTGTGGCATCAGCCACGGTGAAGGCGGATAGCGGCAGCAGCGGCACGGCACACAACGAGACCCTCTCCGCCGTCAGCTCAGTTCTTCCTCGTGCACAGGTGGCGGCATTCCTGCGTCAGGACCGTGTGGAGCAGACGTGCCAGCTGCGGCAGCTTCGCCGCATCACGTGGGGACTACGGCTCTATCAGAAGGAGATGGGTCGCAGCGCCGGCATGGACTTAATGTCGCTATCCACGTCTGTGGACACACCACTGGCGGAGCTAGAGGTGAAGTCGGCGGAGGCGGTGGCTGAGCTGGAGCCACGTGTAAACCTAACACGTGCGCTGCTGGTGTCTTCGACCTGTCCACTGGATGCCGTGGCTCATCAGCGGCTCAAGGAGGAGTACCACCACATTCTTCTGGTCCAGCACGTTCTCCGGCATGTGCAATGCGGACTCCAGCACCTCCGCGAGTCCATGAACAACCGCGTCATGCAGCCATACGCGTTACTTTTGGCGGAGCTGCGGCAGCTGTTGATGCCGACGAGCAAAGTGGCCTCAGCTGCAGTGTCCTCGTCCGCTAATGCCTCCGCCTTCGATTCTTCACCGACCGCCGTCGCCGCCGCCGCACCTGGAGAGGCGGCTCCAAAGAAGGTGGTGTTTCCCCGGTTCATGGAGCTGGCAGACGCGTATGAGGCGGGTATGCGCTGCGCCGACGAACTTCCGCTCTGGGCAGCGTTACTGCGTGCTGCAACAGAGTCCGCTTCTGGGTACGCCTCGACACTGCCCAGAGTCGCTGCAGAGGACGCGCTCGCCCTCGCGGAGGCTGCACCGGCACCCCCTGTCACCTCTGCGAGTGCCCTTGCTGCTGAGGTCACTGCCCTGCTTGACTCCGACACAACGCGCCAGCGACTTCCCTCTGGCGTTCACGCGCGCTACCGCGCCGACCTCCCGCTACACACAGTCGACCCCACCGTGGCGCGGGTTTACCCTGAGTCGCTCTGCGGGATGCGAGGCTACTGCCCCGTTCAATTTCTCGACGGGCGTCCAACCTCTGGACTTCTGCTGCCTGGCCAAGCACCGTCACAATCTTCATCATCCTCACCGTCAAGGACGTCACTCGGATGTGTGGAGGTGAGCGGTAGTACCAGTCCTGCTGCCATGCCGCGCCCACTCTACTTCATCTTTGCCGACGCAGCTGCAATGCGCACCTTTGCGGCTGATCCGTGGCGGTACGTGGAGGGGTGCTTGCACGTCTTCCACGCTGCCGATCCGTGCCTGAGTCTCGTGATGGGGCGGGCTGGAGATCTGCCGCGCGAGCTGTACTTGGAGGGGTCGCGGGTGGTGGAGCGGCTGACGACTGATGTGGAAAACGCACAGCACGCGCAGGGGCACAGGCAAGACTGCGGTACCCAGACAGGACAGATCGACGCCTACATTGACCACAGCTACTTCTGGAATGAGTGGGACCTCCGCCGACACGCACTGAAGCTGGCCAACCTCATGCGGATGCGGACGCACTCTTCGCAGACCGCCGCGTCGCACTTCCGCCGTGAGGCAGCGATGCAGGCGGACCCTCACAAAGACTCCGCGACTCAGACGCTGCACGACGCGGCAACGCAGCCGCCGCATGTGGTGCACTATCTGAAGGGGCTGCGTGGCACGGATACCTCGGCGGTCGAACAGGTGCGCAAGGTCGTCGAGCACTGAGGTAGCCGCGATGGTTTGCTTGTGTAATGGCTGTGCGTGTGGGGCTGTTTTCGATGAAAGAGGCGAGTCTCCATGCGTTCATCCTTGGCAGCCGAATACTGCATGCGCAGTCCACCGCCTTTCACTCTTCCTGTTGTCTCTCTCTCTCTCTTTATGCTCCCCGTCCTCCCGCCCACCCCCACATCCACACTCCCACACTCTCCCTTACTCCCTCCCACCATCCCGCTTGGCGTGTGTGCGTTGCTGCTCCCATTCTCGTAAGGGTATGCCCTGGCGCAGTGGGTGGGCGTTCGTGTTCGTTTGTGTTGTTGCTGTTTTTCGTCCGCGTATCGAATCCGTGTGCGCCTCACTTTTTACTCGTGCGCTGCTTTCTTCTTCCCCCCGTTCTTGTACTGTTGTTGGTCGCTTGGACATCGCAGGATTTTCTCACTTCCCTCAGCCACGCTCCGGCGGTCAGGCTGAGCTCAAACGTGTGTGTGTGCGCCCTTTTCAGTCGCGATGTATGCACATTTATGGGTGCTGCTGGCACGTATGTACGCATGTAAATTAGCCCCTCTCCCCCCTCCTCCCCTCCCCCCAAAAAAGAAAAGTAGTTGGTGATTTGGCGTGTGTATGGGGAGGCGGTGGGAGGCAAAGCAGACAGGGGTCACTCCCCCTCTTTTATGTCGCTCGTTCTCTTTCTCTGTGTCATGAGCACACAGCTTTCTGTGCTCATGTGCATATTGTGTGTGTGTGTGTGTGTGTTCTTCGCCTCGGCCGTCTGTTCGTTTTCCTGTAGTCCCTACTCTTCCCCCCCCACCGTGCCTCGTCATCTTTCCACCGCGCTTGCAGAATGCATTTCTGTGCTCTAATGCGGGTTGGTGATGTCGCTGCACTTTATCGGCTGGGCGGACGAAGAAAGGCCAAAGGGCCGGAAAGAGACTTCCATTTCGGTGTGCTCACCCTTCTCGTGAGGAATAAGACCCACGAAGCTGGCATGGGTGGAGTGAGCATGGAGAAGATTGCGGCAGTACTTCAGCTTTTCGGAGAGAGCAGGAGATGGCGATGCAACGTAATACGGGCGTCTGCGCTATTTGGCATGTTTTCGCTTAGCCGTCTCCGCCCCCCCCCCCCCCCTCTCTTCTGCTTCCCGGGCACCACTGCCTGGCCACTTGGGTGTGCATGTGCATGATTTCCCCCCCCCCCCCCCCCCACCGCCTCTTCCACCACGAATCCCCCCCACGTTCATCGTCTCCCTCTCTCCTCAGCGATCAGCACACATTTCTTTCGAATCCAACGCATTCCGTATGCTTCCCCGCCCCCCCCTCCCCGCCTTTTCACTATCGCGGTTTGTCTAGTCCCCCCCCATTCCTTCTTTCCTTCCCTCGCTAACGTCGTTTTCCCACCCTTCACGCCATGTCTCTTAAGCCCATTGAGGAACGTCTGGAGGAGCGCTTCCGCCGCTACTCCGCTATTACCACCCAGAGCAACCAGCGCAACCTTGGCAAGTGCATCCCGTCCACTGCGGGGCAGCAGGTACTGGCAGAGCTGCTCGCCAAGGAGCTGCAGGCGATGGGCCTGCAGGATATCATATGCGACAAGTATGCGACGGTGACAGCGGTGAAGCCGGGTAATGTGCCTGGCGCGCCGCGCATCGGGTTCATCTGCCACCTCGACACCTTCGACAGCGGTCTCTGCCCGGATGTCAAGGCGCAGCGGATTCACTACACCGGCGGTGATGTCTGCCTGAACAAAGGGAAGGATATTTGGATGAGGTTGAAGGAGCACCCAGAGCTGCGCAAGTACGTCGGCCAGGACATCCTTTTCAGTGACGGCACCAGCGTGCTCGGCGCAGACAACAAGGCCGCCATTTCCTCAGTGATGGAGATGGTTGCCCAACTCGACTCTAGTCAGGAGAAGCACGGTGACATCGTTATTTGCTTTGTGCCAGATGAGGAGATTGGCTTGGTTGGCTCAAAGCACCTAAACGTGAAGGCGCGCTTCAACGTCGACTTCGCTTACACGCTTGACTGCTGCGAGTTGGGAGAGGTGGTGTACGAGTGCTTTAACGCCGCCAGTGCCACGATCAAGTTCACCGGTGTCCCTGCGCATCCAATGTCGGCCAAGGGTGTTATGGTGAACCCGCTGCTGATGGCCATGGATTTCATGAACAAGTTCAACCGTGAGGAGACGCCGGAGTGCACGGAGCTGCGAGAGGGGTACTGGTGGTTTTCGAAGATGGAGGCGAACCCTGCCGAGGCGAGGCTCGAAGCAATGGTGCGCGAGCACGACCTCGCCAAGTACGCGGCCCGCAAAGCCTTCATGCTGGATGCGGCCAAGGAGGTACAGGTGAAGTACCCGACAGGCAAGGTGGAGATTGTCATTGAGGACGTGTACGCTAACATTGCGAACTCGCTCAAGGACGACCGCACTGCGATTGACCTGCTTCTGGAGGCGATGGAGACGGCGGGCGTGAAGCCGAACATTATCCCAATGCGTGGCGGTACGGACGGCGCGGCGCTCTCCGCGCAGGGACTCCTCACGCCCAACTTCTTCACCGGCGCCCACAACTTTCACTCCCGCTTTGAGTTTTTGCCCATTCCGGCCTTTATGAAGTCGTGGGAGGTGTGCCGCAACATCGTCCTGCTCGGCGCTGACAAGCGCCGGAGGACACCCTCTTCACTGTAGATGCCTTGAGGCCGGGACACGCAAGCAAAACAAAGCTGCACCTGCAGACCCATACACCGGCATTCGGTGCGTGAATCTCTGCGCCGGGGAGCCTCCTGCTCGCGCTTCCTCGATGTCGCCCTCCACCCTGCCTCTCCAGGTGTTGTACTCGATCAATGCAGAGCCAGGATGTGCGTGCATCTATGTGTGCCAGGGGTCGATTTTCGTGTTCGGTAGAAGTCACCGTTGTATGAAGGAGCGAGCGCGAACAGAAGGTGGTAATTTTCTTAAGGTTTTATATCACAGCTGAGGTAGCGAAGGCGAGACGGAAATATATGGGCGCATGTGCCTGCAGGGCATCGCTTGTCTCCGTACACTAAAAGGCGCACACTTGCACAGATGTGCGCGGCTGCTCTCCATCTCCTCCGTCCGCCCATCTCCCTCATTTGGCTGGCTTCTCTTTACTTGCATCCTAACGAAGCGGATGTCGTTCACTCTAGTTGGCGTTGGCTTTGTGCGTGTGAGATGGAGTGGGCGCTGGAGGTTAGGGTGGGAAAGGGAGTGACGTTGCTGTGGGTGTATGTGTGTGTGCGCCTGTGTCTCTCTGTTAAACATGGCTGCGAGGCACTCCGGGGTAGGCAATGAGGTCCAGTCATCTACCTTCAGACGCACGCACAGCGGCAGCCCATCTGCCTCCGTGTACTTGCACGTGCGCCTCAAACAGTAGAGAGTAGGCACGCGGATTGAGGCACATACACGCGCGCGCAGGAGAGGCACACGCCCCTTGGGGGGATGTTGCAAACTGGCTCTTCCCCTTCTTTCCCTTCCCCCACCTCCTAGCAACCATTTCAAGTTTCACATCGTCATGCTGGCCTGTTCCCCCCTCCCCCTATATATTTTACGCATGTCTCTCTCCCCCTCTCTCTCTGTGCGTAGGCCTGTGCGCCTCATACGAATTGTGCCACGTTCGTGTATGTGCCTATGTCTCTCTCTCTCTTTTGCTTCCATTTGCCTTGTCTTTCTTTTCCTCTGTGGTTTTAGTTTTTCTCTCCCGCCGCATTCTCGATCGTTTAGGGATCGAACGTGCTCGTTTCTTCTTTCGATGCTGGCGCTCTAATACACACCCACCCACCCACACACACACACACGCACATGCGTCGTTGTTCCTGCTTAGTTCCGTTCCCTCTCACTCGTTTTACCTCACTCGCTTCTCTTCTTTGCGCGCCGCATGGTCAAGCCGGCAAACGGCGCGCAAAATAAGAAGAGAGACGGCGCGGTGCTCCCACAGGCTCATAGAACTGAAAGGGGAAACGCGAGAGAGAGAGGGAGAGAGAAGAGTAATACGAGAGGAGAACACGGAGCCGCCACCACAGCGGCACCGCCTACTTACAGCCGATTTTTGAAAATTTCTCAGGCGGCTACGGGGTGCCCTTACAAGCCACCTACATGAGTGTCCTTGTCCCTGTTGGTGTTTGTAGCCTTGGCTCCCACCCCCCTATCCCATGCCTGCACATCCTCCTTTATGCTTGGCCCCCCACTCTCCGCCTTTCCCTCACACACGCCTACAACACACTCGCAGGCCCACAGATTTAAAGCAGCACTTGACCTCCCGCTTCTTGACCCCCTCCTCGCCCTCCTCCCACACACAGCCTCGTTGTCACTCCTCTACCGAATCCGCCTCTTTCCTTCTCTCTTTCTGAGGTGTCGACCCCTCTCTCGAGAAATTAGCGCGCCGCTTCTCTGCTGCTGTTGTGCAACCTGATCGGCCTCTCGGTCTTTCTCTATTTGCTTCTTCTCTTTCTTATTCATTGGTGCAGTTTTCCCGCTTCTTTACCCCTACTGCTCCACCCCAGAGGAGCGTGACACCCACGCTCCGTCTCTCACTAGTGTCATGGTCTCGTCAGGCCCACTGCCACGCATGTGCAGACCGTCACCCCCGCAATCGGTGCTGTGCTGCACCTTCGTTGCTGTCATTGCAGCCGTGCTTCTGCTCAAGGGGACACCGGTATGTGGACACGACGGTGATTCTGTGGATGAGCCCCCTTCTGCCTCGACCGCTTATACGGAGCGCACCTTTACTCTTCCCACAGCTGCATCGCTGCTGGACGTGCTGGCGAGCGGTTCTTACATCGCTACCGGTGGGGTGGAGGGAGGCAGCCGTGCTCCTTCGGGATTGCCGCTTCCTACGCACCCTGTGCTCATCCTCTTCACGGAGAGCAGTGCTGCCAACTCCCCCATTGTCGACGCCCTGCGCGCGAAGGTGCGACATATCGCAACAGACATGCCGTCATCGGCACTGCGGGTGCACGAGTACAGGATACCGATGGGTGCCACTGAGCGTCGCCTTATAGAGCTACTGCTCATAGGCGCCAGTAGTATACCAACACTAGCGCTCTTCCACGGACGAGTTGCAAAGGTGCAGGTGGCGCCCGGCGCCACCATCGCGGCGAGCCCCTTCCAGATACCTGTGTACTACTCGAGTAAGTCACTGACGAGTGCCAGCTACCTCGAGCTGCGTTCCTGGGTGCTAAGTGAGCTGCCCGCCCGCTACATCGACCCCGTCACCTTTCACCTCATGCCAAGTCTTCAGTTTGTCTTCAGCCCTTCTGAGGTGCGCGACACGCTCAAACTTGTCCGTGACTCTGCCGAGGCAAGCATGTCCCGGTCTGTCCTCCCGGCATTCGTGTCCATGTTCTACATGCGACTCACCAGGCATGGCTCCGAGGAGGTGCTCGCTGCTCTTTCCTCTACTGCAACACAGGCCGGTAATGCGCTGCTGACGTTGGTGACGGAGTCGTCGGTGGTCGCTGCGGCGTGGGGTTTACGCACAGAGCACACCTTTTCGATGGCCCCGTGGTCCAGCACTGTTGCGGCGTATCTTAACGATTCGACATCTGCTGGCTTTGTGGAAACCGTCTCGGATCTGTCTCCACCCCAGTCCATCGGCACTGTGACGGAGCTGGCGGAGGCGACTGCCGCCTCTGCCGCGTGGCGTGCTGCCTGCGCGGCATCGGTGGGCGCCGAAGTCGCGCAGCTGCAGAAATGGCGCCAGGCAATGGATGCCTTCAACACTACGAACCCGCTTCGCAAGCTCGACTCGGCAGCACACCTCCTGCACGAGCTGACAGCGCTGCAGCGGGCGATGAAGATCATCTTTGTTCTGCGCGAAAGTGACGCTTTATGGTTCCACCATCACATTGATGTCGCGGCGGCGCTAGCGCGGCGGCTACAGTACACGACTGTGTTCTATAACACGACACTCGCCAAAGGTTCGAAGGAGCGCAGCCGTGTTGAACGTGCTTGGACACCAATCATGCGAACCGAGGTGTTTTGGCTCGACGCTGAGCAGCTGCCGGCGGTGGCGGAAGGCCTGCATGTGTCGCAGGTGCCATCGGTTCTCATATTGGTTCCTCTGCAGTCGCGCTTCAATGATGGTGCCGCTACCGCCGCCGATGACGACCAGGCAGCCGCTAATGTGGCTGAGGAGGAGGGCCTGCGCAGCCGTGACCCGGTCCTCGGCATCCACACGATCAATCAGTACGACATTTTAAAGGCTACCCATATGAGCGACGCACAGGTGACTCAGGACACCGTGTCTGGCAAGGACGCGCTGCCGTTCTTCCCCAGTGACAGTGACACGCTCTTGCGTTTCTTTGCCAGTGGCAGCTTTATCGCTGCGATACAACACACCTTGAGCTCTACACAGCTGAGCACGTTCTGGGCAAGTGTTGCGGAGTCATCGGATGCTGCCCAGGCTTCTACAGTCAGCGGCGGCATCCCCAACAGACGCTACCTCCGGCTGGATCGTCGCTACTACCCCTTGGGGGCGGCGGAGGAGCCGCTGGAGGGACCGGAGTACGTGCGCGCGATCCTGAACGGGTCTTCGCCGCTCCCGGTGCTCGGTAATGACGACTCCGACACGGCGGCAGAACGGCACCAGGGTGGTGGATGGAGTGGGACGCCTCTCCGCGGTACCACCTCAGCGTCACCAGATGAGGCGGATGAAAAGTCGCGCCGGCGACTCGCCCGTGAGTCTGCTGCGAAACTGAAGAGAAAGGCAGCGTGGGAGGCGGACTTGGCCAAGCGCCAACGAGCGAAGGCAGAGCGAATGCGCCGCAAGGCTGCCGAGGAGGCAACAGAGCGGGAGCGGCTGCGCGAGGCTTTTCGGCAGGAGGTGAAGGCAGCTCTTAAGGCGGAGATGGAGGGGTCTGGTGCTGGCGACACATCGAAATCGAAGCAGGAGGGCCTGCTGGTGCGTCGTCCCAGCTTGGTCGGTGCCTCTGAGGACTTCGCAGGAAGGAGGCACAGCTCGCGGAGGCCGCGACGCACCTCTGGTGATGAAGAGGACGCTGAGGATTCCGCACAGCGCCTGCGTCGGCGGCGTCGACATGAGGAGTATCGCGAGTGGCTGGACGACCGTCAGCGCATGGTGAACCGCTGCGTCACGGTGACGGAGAAAAGCGGATTCTCTGTGATAACACGATGGGAGTGATAGGAGTGGCGCTGTTGTGTGTGCCCGTGTGTCGGTGCGCGAGGGAAAGGCAGTTTCGGTCGTGATCCCCGGGGGAAGGGGATGGCCGCATGTGATTTGTCGAACCACAGGCCTTTGGCATCTCTTCGCGTCAAGCCTTTTGTGCTTCGTTCTCCCGCACTTCCGCGCCTCTTTTCTCATTACCAGCACGCGCCGCATTCACTTCGTCTTGGGCTGCTTCCCAATACACACGCCCCTTCTTGGGCGTCGGCGCTCGTGTTGGGGCCAGGCGTGGGGGGGGGTAGGGGAGGGGAGCGACGTGGCGCATGAACGACTTCGTGCTATCCTCTTTGTCCTCTTGTACTTTTCTCTTTCGCTGGCACGGCTCCCTCTCTTTGTTGCGCGTGATGGGCTACACAAATGCGCAAACCCTCGAAAACGATGCCGCGACATACAGGGGCAGACGGAGAGGCATTGGGGGGGGGGGTAAACGTGCAGAAGCGCCGCTCTTATCAATACCACGCAGCACCTCTCCTCCCCCGGGGGACTGCCGCATGCACCTGTGGCGGCGGCAGAGGTATGCTTTACTGAAGAGAGTGGGGGATGAATTTCAGGGAACTGCGCTGATGTGTGCGTGCGTGGCGTTGACCCGCGCGTGTATGCCACTGCCTTCCCTCTCTCCTGCTCACTTGCCTGCCTCCTTTTCTCTTGCACCCCTCCGTCCTCTCTGCGTCGCTGCCTTTCCTTTGTGGTCCCGTAACGCAGTTTTAACACGTACGAAGTACGTCTCTCCGTCTCTTCATTTCTCGCTATCCCTGCAAGTCTACAGTGCGCCTCCTCTGTGATGAAATAGGCTCTCTCTGTGCAGTTATGCATACATGTAATCTATAATGAAGGCGCTCTCGTAGACAAGCGAGTGCCGGCGACGCCCTCCCGCTTCCTTGGACCCCCCCCCTCCCTCAACCCCCCTACCCGTCTCTCCGTCCTACGCTGGCCGGTGAGTGCGCCAGTCGCTGTGGAGGGGCGTATCGTCTCGCGCGTCTGCCTGCTGCCGTCATGTCTGTGTGTATGCGCGCGTTCGTCCGGGCCCCGCGGCGCGACGAGGTCGGCGGGGCGATGGAGCACTCCTTGTCCAGTGGGGGTGCGGCCTGTGCACTACCTGCCAGTGCACCGTCTGGCTTGCATTTTGGCTGCGAATGGCCCCAGCGGCCTTGTGCCCCCCTCTCTCGTTGCTTCCACTGCCCGTGCCTGCAGGGGACGTCCCGCCCCCCTGCCGCCTTCGTGTCCCCGCTCGGTGAGGCGGGGGGCTGGACGGACGTGTGGCACCGCATTCTTGTGAGGGCCCCCGCACCGCCCAGGCGCGTGCGGATGCGCGTGCGCAGGGGACGCGCTCTACTCCTGCCGGGCCGGCCTCAGCGTGAGCGGCCCGGCCGCACGCGCCGCCCAGAGGTCGGATTGGTGGAGGCGAACACGCCGACTCGCCCGTGGCCTCGGTGCAACTCAGTCTTCCCTCTTCCCTCTTCCCTCTTCCCTCTCTCCCACAATCTCCCTCACACACGCGCCCTCTCCCGCCGGCGAAGTATTTATTTGTAGAAACGAATGGTCATTGTGCGCACACGATAGTAAAACAGTTCGTCTCGTCATTCTGGTGATAACGCTGGCAACCATCTTCTCATTTTTCACGCGTTCACCCTCCGAACAGAATGTCTGACTCCGAGTGTCACCTCTCCCTGCAGTCGTTGACGCCTGTGGACCTCAAGCAGCTGTCAAGACAGCAGAAAATCACGCTGGTGCAGAACTACCGCGCTAGCGGTGCACGCAATGCCAACAAGATGCTCTTCTTAGCCACAGATCTGCTGGCTGGCGGGTCGAGTGGGCTGTCGTCGAGCGAGTTGTATGATGTGTACGAGCAGGTGCTTATTGCCTCCCTTGAATGCGGTCGTATTGAAAACGCCACCATGTACCTGAACTTGCTAGAGAGCCGTTTCGGCAAGAAGTCTGTTCGCGTCAGTCACCTGCGCGGCCTGTGCCTGGAGGCGCAAGGCAAGATCCCGGAGGCGAAGAAGTTGTACGAGCAGGTGCTGAAGGATATGCCAACGAACGACTTCTGTGTGAAACGTCTGAGCGCCATCTACAAGAGCAATGGCCACTATGAGGAGGCCATCCGTGTCCTCGAGAAGGACCTAGTTTACACGGATGAGGATGACAAACAGCACACGTACTTAGAGGTGCACTGCGGTGACGCCTTGTCGACCTATCGCGAACTAAGCAACCTGCACTACCTCCTCGGCAACATCGAGAAGGCCATCTACTACGCGGAGGAGTGTCTTCTGCTCGACACCGAGTCCTATTTTGCCCATGTGCGCCTTGGCGAGCTCTACTACATGAAGCGGGATCTCCCGCGCTGTGCTATCGAGTACTCGCAGTCGCTTCTGTTCAACTCACAGCAAAACAACTCGCGTGCGGCCTACGGCTTGTGGCAAGTAACCAACGAGATGCTGCGTCAGCATCATTCCGGAGTCAAAAGGATTGAGGAGGAGGCAGTGCTGACGCAGACGCAGGACCTGCGTACGTACGCGGCCGAGACGCTGCGCCGCATGTACGCTGGTACTCCTATGCTGTCGGCCTTAGACGCCTACCTGCAGCGAGAGGCCTAGAACTGCCGCTCATGTGTGTGCACGTGCGTGTGTGTCCTTTTTTCTCCACCCTTCGCTGTTTGGGTGCATTTTCCTTTTAGGCTTGCTTGACGTGGATGGCAGAACCGTCTCTGTGTCGCTCTCCCGCCCGCTTGCTGTTGAGCTTCTTTGGACGCTGCAGAGTCTCTGTGTGCTTGACTGTAACGTAGGACAACGAAGGACATACCTAAAGACGGCGAAAATAAAATGACCGAGGCGCAACCGAGTTGTAGCAGCAAAGCAGCAATTTGTGCCAGTGGACGGATGCGTATTTGATTAACCCGCGGCATTCCCCCCTCTGCGTCACCCTGGCAGCCCCTCTCGACGCTTCGCAGTCGCGGTCAGTCCGCCTTCTCTGCGCCCGCCTGTCGGTAATCCACACACTTCGACCTCGAAGTGAGCGCGCCTCACTGTCGCACTCTTTCGGTTGGCCTGGTGGTGCACTGTTGTTTCCACAGGTTGGGGCGCCCACTCACGCGGGGCCAGCGAGAGAGCGAGAGAGAGAGACGCATGAGTGCACGAACGCACGAGGAGTATGTGAAGTCCACACTGGTGTGTGTGTGTGTGTGACGACGACGACGACGACGTGGGCGAAGTGCAGCTCATCCGTTTTTTTTCTCCTCTTTTCACATGTTTGGCCCTCTTTTGTTGTGTTGGCCCGCCCATTCGATGGGTGTGCGGGTCTCCGTGCCGCGCAAAAAAAAAAATTTAGCCCCCTTTTCGCAGACGGCACAGCGGTCCACCGCGCGCTGTGGCCCGCCATCCCGCCTGAAACGCTGTGGTAGCACCTTCCTGCGACGCTCGTTCGAACCACCACCCCTTCCCCCCTGCTCCTCGCGATCACGGTGCTGCTTCTCATCTTCCCCTGCTTCACCCCATCGTTCCTTCTCTGCACTTACCTCCTTCTCTTTGCAACGTCTATGCCAATGCCGTCTGCGGCGTGACGAACGTCTTTAGCAAGCGTGCCATAGAGCAAGGGTGATAACCCTCGCAGACACACACCCCCACCCACACCCACACCGATATAGAGACACTGAAGTGCAGATTCCCTTGGTGCCCCATTTCTCCACTCCCCCCAAAGGGTGCCTTCGACGAGGAGGGAAAGGGTATCCTGCTGCAGCTCCGTGCGCTCTAGTTGTGTGTGCGTGTGTTCTTTCTCTCGCTCTCTCTTGTATCGAGGTCGGGCGTCGTTACTCGACTCGCTTGTCACCACCGAGAAGACGATTTATTTCCTTCACTGTGAAGACGACGGCGGGGCGGCTGTTTATCGTTCTCATGTGCACTGCATTGTTTCCCTCGTCACCCCCACGACGCGAACGTAGCGCTGACACTTCCCCCCACTCATCATCAACATCATCATCATCACACAAACAGTCCTCTTTTTTCCTTCATAGACCTGTACAACCCATTCAACTGCTCACGAGTGATTCGTGGTCGTGTGCACTTGCCCTCACCGTCGCTGACTTCTCTCAGTTGCTGTGCTCGCGAGTGTTCGCAGCCCCCCCCCCCCCCCCTCTCGCCTTCTCCGCCATATTCCTTCACAGTGTTTTGTTTGTGCGTTGGGGAGTCGCAGCTAACTCTACAGAGAGCCCCACCAAAGAGTCGGCGGAAGGCGTGTGCTTCTGTGTATACCTAGGCGTGAGTCCAGGATGCATCGCAGTGCTGGAAGTGACTCGGGCGGTAGCCACCGGTTTTCCTCCGGCGTGATGGGTAGTAGTAGCGGCAGCGGTGGCAGCAACCGTAAAAGCAATGGCGACAGGGGCGGTGCGAGAGCGCAACGAAGGAGCCCCTTGGATCATGCCTTGCTCCCCGACAGCGGTGTTCACGCGCGCATCACGTCAGCACACAGCCTCCCACGAGCTCGAGAAACTTCCGTGACAGCCACAGGTCGCAGCTCCTCGTCGTCGCAAGACGCTCCGTTGACGAGAGGGAATCCTGCGGCGACATCAGGCGAAAAGTCGCCCCCACATCCCACCACTGCACGCTTCGTCATCTCGGACAGTACTCCCTTCCTCTCCGCAGAGTCGTCAGTGCCGGCCGAAGCGGCAGTGCATGACGTTCGGGACACGGCCGAGTACCGTGCGGCATGGGACTTGGAGTTGTGGAAGGCTGTGCAAGCGGAC
The DNA here is from genome assembly GCF_000002845.2 of Leishmania braziliensis MHOM/BR/75/M2904. NCBI lineage: Eukaryota > Euglenozoa > Kinetoplastea > Trypanosomatida > Trypanosomatidae > Leishmania > Leishmania braziliensis. Next base: position 60,245 of record NC_009309.2, on the reverse strand, counting down.
CGCTTCCGCAAAGAGCTTGAAAAACAAAGGAGCTCTGCGTTTGCAGATCTCAAGCGACTTGTGAAGCGACGGGAGAAGGAGGCGTTGATGGCGCTGCAGCAGCGCACCGCGGCAGTGACGCTTCGCGAAGAGGCGGTGCAGGCAGAAGAGACACGCTTGGCGGAGCGGCAGGGGCGTGTGGCTGACATGGAGAAGGACGTGCGGCGCATGCGGCAGCAGCTGCTCGACGCCCAGCAACGTGTTGAGGATGAAGTGCGGGCCCAGGTGCGACTAGCCAACGACACCATTGCTCACCGTGCGCGACTTCTGGAAGAAAGGGTGAAGGCAGCGGAAGCGCAGACGCGGCGTGCCGACGAGCGACAGCGGCAGGCGCAGCAGGAGTACTTGTCCCTCTATGAGGCTTTCAGTCGATACCGCACGCAGCAGCTGACGTCCCCCACCCCCGGTAGCGGAGGCATCACGGCCACTGCAGGAGGTGGGACTGCATCCTCATCTCTTCAGGTGGAGCAGCTGCGCCTTCAGTGGGAGGCCGAGCACCAGTTGCAGCTAGACAGACAAACGCAGCGGCATGCGTTAGACATGGCTGTCGCTCAGCAGCGGTGCCGTGAACTAGAGGACCAGAACAGAAGACTGACTGCCGCACTAGTACGTCGACGGGAGCAGCTTCGCCGTCACGTAGGAGACGCCTCGCCGCCATCTCTACCGACATCAGTTTCCCAGCGCCAGTTACCTCAGGCAGGCCGTGAGGGTCGTGAGGTGGCGTCGGGCAGTGGAACCGCTGCTCTGCCATCTTCCACCTCGTCCTTCGCGGCTGGGGCTGCGGCTACTGCGCTGCTTACACCGACACACACCACAGCAGCCCATTGCGATTTCGTGGAGCACACCGGCCGCGAGCTTCAGCGCCTGGAGACAGAGCGGTTGTCGCTGGTGGTGGGGAGCAGCGGCGCGTTGCGTGAGACGGACGCAGTGATTGTGCGAATTGATGCCCGCATTCGCGAGTTACGAGAGCAGCTCGCTGTTGTCACGAGTACGGCATGAGGCCGAATGGCGTGACCCAGAAGACAGCTCCCAAATGCCGCGGGGAGGGAGAGAGAGGCGTTCTGTGATGGCCCTCTCCTTCTTCTTACGCTTCTTGCGTTCGCCATGTTGTCTGTGAGGCGACTTCCGAGCTGCGTAGTGTTGTCTCTCGCCTTGTGTGCAGGCTGTTTGTCTCTCTTTCTCTCTCGCTTGTTGCGCTCAGTCTCGGTCACTCAGGCTGCTCCGCACAAGAGCGCGAAACAGACTCCCCGGAAAAACGAGCGCCTCTGGTGCGCAGAGACGTGAGTCCTGCTCTTTTTCGCACCCCTTCAGGCTGTGTGCTATGCTTGAACACCTCTTCGCCCTTCCTCCCTCTCTCTGCGCGCACTACGCTGCGCATGATGTCTTTCAGACAGTGTTGCTGCGACTAGGATGAGATGCGGGCCGCCACTTATGTGTGTGGCTCATCCTCTTTTTTCTACTCAGCAACATTTGAGGTCGGGGGTCATTTTTGTAGGGGAGGGGGGAGCGACGCGGCCCTCCTCATGGCCGTCATTTATGCCTTGGCGAGGGTTTTCGCTCTCCCCCTGTCTCTATGTTCGTGGCCGTTGTCCTGCACCTTCCACTCCCTCGTGCCGTGTAGGCCTTTATTGCCTTTCTCGCTTCTTCTCTCTCCGGCTTACGCCCACCAAATCCTTCGACAACGTGAGCTCCTTCACTGATGCACGCACACAGTGACACCTACACCAGGATAGACGCGCGAGCAGCTGTTCCTACACTCCAGGTCGACCAAGGGCATACGTACCCGGACGTGAGGAATCACCGCAGCCATGAACATTTTCCAGAGTAGCAGCGTTGGGTTTCGGCAGGGCAAGAGCCTCGCTGACGACGCCACCACCCTGTCGGTGCTGCGATACCCTATTCCAGCCTCTGCACCAGGTGACGGTGGCATTCGAACTCCGCTGTCGTCCGGAAGCGGCGCCAGCGCCCCCGCGAAGCAGTCAGCAGACCTTCCCGCGCTACTGGCGGCCGCGCAGCAGACGCGCCCCGCCGCCGCTAAGTGGGACCAGAAAATGTTTCCATCAGTGCCGTACTACGGCATTCTCAGCCGCTGCGAGGTTCACATAGATGTATCCATCAGGCATGATGTGCCAACACCTGCCTGGTCGACGTCAGCCGAGACGGGGACGTCTGTAGAGACGCTGCTGCCCAATCCAGCTACGACAATGACCCGTATGGCGCACATTCAGCGCTGTCTGCATGACGTCGCGGAGCGCTTTGGTGCTGTTTATCATCTCAGTACCTCTGCCGCACTCTCGGAGAGCGTAGTAGCGCCGCTGCCGCCGACTCAAGGTGGTCCTTCGTCGGCTGCGTTTCTCCACTCACCGATGACTTACGGGGCATACGTCCAGGCACTACACGACTCATTCCGACGCCTCAGTGCGCTGCGGCAGACGTGCGTTTCTGTAGGCGGGGCTGCGTCAGGCGCCAGCCCTGCTGCAGCCGCTGATGGTATGGCTACTCACCACACCTTCTATATGCGCCTTCTCGGCCATCCATCCTGGAAGGACCTCAGCGCGCTGCTTTGCGTGGAGAAGGGCCGCCTGCTCGTCTGCCTCATCTCTTCTTCTCGGATAACACAGAAGTACTTGACAGCGGCTTGTACTGCTGCTGGGGTGAGCTTAGATTGGTTTGGCGGGGCAGCGCTCATGGCGGAGCCACTCCGACTGAGCCCTGGCGGTGTGAATCCAGTGTGGGTGGTGTGGGATGCGCTGGTGCACCTACCACTACTTTCACCCTCTTCAGCCAAACGGGAAGAGAAGGTGGAGGGGCGCGCGGGTGGCGCTGAAGACGCTGCGGATACCCTGGAGGACGTTTCGGCAGGGGTGCGTGAGGTACTGAGCAAGGTGGTGCAAGCCGGCACCGCTCTCTCCGGCTTCAACATCTCGCTCATCTCTTCGATGCCTTTTCAAGGCGCTACGCGCTGCAGTCAAGTCGGTCGGATCACCGAAGAGGCACCCGTGTTCGCTCACGAAGACCACCATCCATCAGCTCTGTTGGCTACAGCCGCAGCCGCAGCTACTCCTTCTTCCCTCTTTCCAACGGTGGCGAAGCGCCCCACGCGTCCTGCCGTTGTCGCCTGTCGCTACGTCTGGCGTCTCATTCCATCCCCACCACCGTCTTACCTGACCCCAGTTTCCACGTCGCCATCTGCATCAGCAGCGCTGTCGCTGTCGTGCTGTGCGGTCCTACCATTTTTCATGTCAAAGCTGCTTGCCTGTCTCATAGAGGAGTGCGGGCTCATTTCCTTTACGGTGCGCTGCGGCGGCCCGGTGGAGGTGACCACGCATCTTGGCGCTCCATCTGGGTCGACCGAATCTACCACGTCACGTGCAGTTGGGGTGCGGCTGGTGCACAGCAGCGCTCCATCACTGCTCACCCTGCAACAGGGACCCAGTTCCTCTTCGTGCCTCGCGTTTAGTCGGTTGAGTGGTGCGGCCTGGGTCGACGCTGAGACGCGCGAGGGCCTGAGCCTCGGCGGGTTCACTACTGCCTTTGGCCAGTCGGATGAGGATGCCTTGAGCGACGCGGAGGAGGACACCGAGCTCGAGTTCGAACTCATGACGATCCGCTACGAGCAGCGCGGTAGGCTGAAGGCAGTGGAGGAGGAGACGAACAAGACAAGGGTCGGTGCTGCCGCCGCCGTTGGCAAGAGTATCGGCCGTTGGCCAGTCAAGCGCGCTCGATGCGATGCCGCTATGACCACGGAAAAGGACCACGACGATGCCTTTATTCAGCCAGCGCAGTGGGGGCCGTCGTTTGCCTTTGCTGTGGCAGTGAAGCGCCTCATCGCTGCCAACGATATGGCGGATTGATGCCGAGGTGTGTCATTCTTCTGCCTTCGATATGAGGCGGTCATGTGCGTGCCCTTAATTGTGAATCACATGATGCTCCTGCTGTCTGGTCGTGCGTGCATCTCTCTCTCTCTCTCTCTCTGTCTTCTGTGCTTTGGTTTTCACCACTAAAGGGGGACAAGAAATCCCGTCTGCGGCGGCGCACAGAAGCCATCCGCGCAGCGTATTCCTGTGCATGATGTGCGTCTGTGCCTGTGAGGGCTGCGTGCCATGTTGCCAAGCGTATCCGACGGATGGTGTCCCTTTCCCCCCTTTCCTAAGGCCATTTTAGAAGATCCTCCCCCGTTTCTCGCTGTGCACTCGGGGGGTAGGAAGCGCACATGCTGCGCCCTGCAATTCCACACATACAGAGACGCACAGCCCCAAGTGACGGCACTCGTCAGTTGCCTGCGCTTGTCAGCCTTTGCATCTCTCTGATATTTCAGACGTTTTCTCAGTCATCCTCTCGCACCCCCTTCTCCACCGAGCACGTGTAGGTACACACACACGTGCATGCGAACATCTTCACGTCTCTTGTTTTTCCTCTTCCCCGCTTCCCCCCGTCCATCGGATGCATCGCGTATTACATTCCTTCTTCGTTGCGGCCTCTTCTCTCCTTTTCCTCAGAGCCCACGGAGGAATGGCAGGGGAGGAGGAGGGCGCATAGCCCTCCCACCGTGCGTGGGGTGTCCCCAGGTCCCCCACGCCCCCACTCTCTGTGGGGAGAAGCCAAGCCGCCGCAGCCCCCTCGGGTGGTGAGCGGAGGTCGAGCACCCACGACGTGAGCTGAGCGAGGGCGGTGTGTTGCTGCGGATGTCGGCGGTCCGGTCCTGGACGGCGTGGCGTCGGAGCGACCTGCGGCCGTGCGCACGCTTGCACCACCCATGTGATGGGCAGCGTGCCAGCGCGGCTCGAGCCCATCTCGCCCGCCTCCCGCTGCCTGCTGGTGTGGGGAGCCTGCGCCCCTCCGAGAGAGGCCCCTGGCGGCGGCCGACGCCATGTGGGGCGGTGTAGGTGGGTGGCGTTTGGGGCGGTGCCCGTGCTCCGATGGATGGGTCGGCGCACTGCCGTGCCGCGTGGCCGTGGCCCTGTGGCCTCTGACTGCTGTGGGATGGCAGGGCACGGCTGCGCTGAGAAGCAGTGCTACTATGAAAGCTGCTGCTCATTTCCGTTCTCGCTGAACGCCACACGAATCACCACTCACCTTTTTCTGTTACGCTCCCCCAACATCTTCCCTGTCATTCTCGATCACCAACGAGACACCCCCCACCTACACACACAACTCTGAGTTGTTTCTTGTCTCTCTCTCTCTCTTTCTCTTCTTACCTATTCTATTTCCTCAGCCCTCTCGCTACTCCCCCCTCCTTCGCTTCTTCCAGCCTACATCACTTAACACCCAACGATCACCTAATCCTACAAAACAACACTTTATAATGAAGACGCTCTCGTAGACAAGCGAGTGCCGGCGACGCCCTCTCGCTTCCTTGGACCCCCCTCCCTCAACCCCCCTACCCGTCTCTCCGTCCTACGCTGGCCGGTGAGTGCGCCAGTCGCTGTGGAGGGGCGTATCGTCTCGCGCGTCTGCCTGCTGCCGTCATGTCTGTGTGTATGCGCGCGTTCGTCCGGGCCCCGCGGCGCGACGAGGTCGGCGGGGCGATGGAGCACTCCTTGTCCAGTGGGGGTGCGGCCTGTGCACTACCTGCCAGTGCACCGTCTGGCTTGCATTTTGGCTGCGAATGGCCCCAGCGGCCTTGTGCCCCCCTCTCTCGTTGCTTCCACTGCCCGTGCCTGCAGGGGACGTCCCGCCCCCCTGCCGCCTTCGTGTCCCCGCTCGGTGAGGCGGGGGG
>NC_009309.2:47341-54387 GCF_000002845.2 Leishmania braziliensis MHOM/BR/75/M2904 | reverse complement strand
AAGAGTCTGCATGCTTCCTCTCCTGCTCACTTGCCTGCCTCCTTTTCTCTTGACCCCTCCGTCCTCTCTGCGTCGCTGCCTTTCCTTTGTGGTCCCGTAACGCAGTTTTTAACACGTACGAAGTACGTCTCTCCGTCTCTTCATTTCTCGCTATCTCTGCAAGTCTACAGTGCGCCTCCTCTGTGATGAAATAGGCTCTCTCTGTGCAGTTATGCATACATGTAATCTATAATGAAGGCGCTCTCGTAGACAAGCGAGTGCCGGCGACGCCCTCCCGCTTCCTTGGACCCCCCCCTCCCTCAACCCCCCTACCCGTCTCTCCGTCCTACGCTGGCCGGTGAGTGCGCCAGTCGCTGTGGAGGGGCGTATCGTCTCGCGCGTCTGCCTGCTGCCGTCATGTCTGTGTGTATGCGCGCGTTCGTCCGGGCCCCGCGGCGTGACGAGGTCGGCGGGGCGATGGAGCACTCCTTGTCCAGTGGGGGTGCGGCCTGTGCACTACCTGCCAGTGCACCGTCTGGCTTGCATTTTGGCTGCGAATGGCCCCAGCGGCCTTGTGCCCCCCTCTCTCGTTGCTTCCACTGCCCGTGCCTGCAGGGGACGTCCCGCCCCCCTGCCGCCTTCGTGTCCCCGCTCGGTGAGGCGGGGGGCTGGACGGACGTGTGGCACCGCATTCTTGTGAGGGCCCCCGCACCGCCCAGGCGCGTGTGGATGCGCGTGCGCAGGGGACGCGCTCTACTCCTGCCGGGCCGGCCTCAGCGTGAGCGGCCCGGCCGCACGCGCCGCCCAGAGGTCGGATTGGTGGAGGCGAACACGCCGACTCGCCCGTGGCCTCGGTGCAACTCAGTCTTCCCTCTTCCCTCTTCCCTCTCTCCCCCTCCCACAATCTCCCTCACACACGCGCCCTCTCGCGCCGGCAAAGGAGCGGACATATTCATCTGTGCTCAGCACCGCGGCTACAGAGGAGAACAGCACGCACAGCACGGAGGTGACTCGTCGTGCGTTGCTTTGTTTCTTCAGCCGCCTTTCTGTTTTCCTGTTTTCGCTGGAAGCGTTTCACCTCTGCCCTCTCCCCCTCCTCCTCCTCCCCCCTTGCGGTCTGCCTGGCTGTCCGTGTCCGTGGCTCTCCGTCGCGGTCTCTCCTGCACTCGCCCCCTGTTCGTTTGTGCGTGCCTTCTCGCATTTGTGCGTTTTTCTATTCAGCTGGCACGGCTTTCTCGTCGCCGCGCCTGTCTTTTGTACGCCCCATCGCTCCCTGCCGCGCGACGCTTCTCTTCTGCTCTCTTCCTCTCCACCGGAGTGCTGGGCTGCCCCCCAGCGCATCTCCTTTCCCAACGACTATCGCGGCCGGTTGCCCCCCCTCCCCGGCAATGCACGCGGGCACACCTCATCCGCGCCGTATTTGCGGGCGCGGCGCAGGTGGTGTGGCCGGCGGTCTGAAGCGGCTGCACACGTACCGACGCTCGCCACTCCTGGCTGCCGCTTTGCTGATTGTCGGCGCGCTGACGCTCGCTGTGTTCACAGCGCCTACGGCGTGGGCTGCGGGTGCGGGCATCTTGTCGGAAGAACCTGTGTACCTGCTGAACGCCATGTACTCGATGACGGACTACATGGCGAGCTATGCAGAGGCGCTGTGGCTGGGCATCGACGCCGCACTCCACAACGCCGGCTACACTGCGGCTGGCGGCCGTCCCATCAGGATCATCGACCCCGACCCGGATGTGAACCGGGCGGACATCGTAGCCGTGGTGACGAAGGCGCTGAAGGACTACCCGACGCTGCTTGGCGTGATTGGGCCGTACTCTGACACGCGCCTTGCTGCATTGCTGAGCAGCCCTGTGATCCAGAGCAGCGGGCTGATGCTCCTGGGCCCGTTCACGGGGTCGAGTGCAGTGCGCGCGTGGAACGAGAACGTGTACTTCATGCGTGCGGAGCCACGTGCGGAGCTCCTGGCGATCGTGAAGCACGTGGCCAACACAATCCGCGGTCGCCGCACTGCGTTCATGTACCTGACGGGCGTGGACTTTGGAGAACGCGAGTACGAGGATATTGTGGCGCTCATGACGCCGCTGGGACTCGAGCCACCAGCACTGTACTCCGCGCCGCACTCGATGACGGACTCTGCTGTGGACATGACGGCCTTCGATGCGATGGCGAACACGTACCCGCATGTGATCATTCTGTGGGGGATGCCCGGGAGGCAGGTTGCGGAGTTCCTGCGGGTCGTGCTGACGGACCCGCGCACGTCGTCGGCGTACATCATGACGTGCTTCCCGCTGCAGAAGATCGCGTTTCAGGTGTACTACGACCTTGCGATGGCCGGGAAGCTGACGCCTGTGGACGGACAGCTCATGTCGAGCGCCACATCCTTTCCGCTGACACAGCCAAACACAACGCACATTCCAGCGTTCCGTGCCGAGATGGGGAAGTACATGGAGCAGACCGGCCGCGTCGACGCGAGCCTGTGGGCTGACGAGGCAAAGGCTGTGCGGGAGTACGGCCCTTGGGGGCATGAGCCACCGTCGTCGGACTCTGCCGCGGACGTGAGGAGGTTCTTCAACGAGCACCCGAACGCAGCGAACCTGATGCTGACTGGATGGATTTTCGGCTCGGTGATCATGCAGACATTTGCTGAGGAGGAGTGGATCGTGGACAGGACTGCCTACCAAGGGTATGTGTTCGAGCAGAGGCGCTACATAATTGGCGGGGACTATGTGCTTGGCGACTACGGCGCTCCCTGCAACCCCGTTGCCGCGTTTCTCGGTGCTGTGTGCTACTGCAACCAGGGCGGGCGTGCGGCAATTGTTTCGAAGCTTGACAGCGCTGTGTGGAACACCATTGAGGAGTCCGGCTTCAACTACGTGCAGAACGACTGCTATTCCTACACGAGCTTGCCGCGGCCACTGCACTTTCTGACGCTGGTCTTCACGGACGATCCAACGCTCGCAGTGGCGGGGTTAGACTTGAACGTTGCCATTTCAGCACTTGTCCGCTACCTGAAGTATACAGAGCACCCGGTGAGTGTGACCACATTGAACGTCCAGCGGACTACCGCACAGGCGCTGCTGGATCATCAACTGCTGAACTACACGGCGGACGTTGTAGCGGGAGCGATAACGAAGGGCATGAGGGTTGATGGCTACTTGGTCCCTGCCCCCGTCTACCCCCGGCCACATCTAGTGGAGCCGATGCGGAACTACGTGTACCTGATGCCAACGCTGGAGCAGCAGATGTTCCTGCTGTACGAGAACCTTGCGACTCTGAGGCGTGTGACGTCGATCGGCTCTGGCGTGCGTGTGGTTCTGCATGGCTACGCCGATGATGAGGCGTCGAGCATCACTGCTGTGCTGTACAGGTCTGCTGCGACGTTCAACTATAACAACCCCTCTGTGGTCATGGTGCCCTCCACGAAGACTGTGGGGAGTGCGCTTGTTCGCAGGCAGATCAACTTTGTGCTCGCGGTGACGGCTGCGGATGTCGCCGACGTTGTGGACTTTCTGATCGCGGACAAGTCTGCGATTGTCGTGGTGGTCTTCGATGACTTGGCGCTTCATTACACCGCGCTTGTCACTGCCCTCTCGTCGACGCCAGCGTCTGTGCAGGCGCGTGTGATCACGTTCACTAACCTGCCGCTCTGGAGCGATACCTCGAGCAGCGCGCATGACGCGTCTCCTATGCTGCAGGTGTTTCATGGTGCGCTGCCGGACCCTTCTCAGCACACTCCCAGTTTTCTGAGAGCGTGCGTAACTGCACTTGTGCCTTTCAAACTCATCAGAACTGTGAAATCCATGAGAGAAGCCACACTGGCAGACGCGCTGTACTTCAACGGTATTACGACAAGGTACGGCATGGCCTTTGGGATTTTTGAGTGGGGCTGCACCACGACGGCGAGCGGTGATGACTGCTTGCAACACAACTACGGCGCGCAGAGCATTGTGATGCTCTCCGTGCAGAGGATGCTGGACCCGCGCGTGCCGCCGCTGACGGCTCCGATGACGCCGTCCTTGGTGTACAGGCCTCGCGTGGCGTCGAGTGCGCTGACGCCTGCGGAGCGCAACGGCATCATTGCCGGCGTCGTGCTGCTTGTTGTCGCGTCGATTGCAGCTGTTGGGCTGCTCCTGTACTGCTGCATGGACAACCGGGACAACGACGCGGCGCCGAAGGACGGTGACGAGCCGGTGACGCTGGTCTTCACGGACATCGAGAGCAGCACTGCGCTGTGGGCCGTGCTGCCGCAGCTGATGGCTGACGCGATTGTGGCGCACCACCGCGTGATCCGGCAGCTGATCGCGAAGCACGGGTGCTACGAGGTGAAGACGGTCGGCGACTCGTTCATGATTGCGTGCAAGAGCGCGCACAGCGCTGTGAGGCTTGCGTGCGAGATCCAGACGAAGCTGCTGGGGCACGACTGGGGGACGGTGTCCATCGACGCTGCGTACCGCGAGTTCGAGCTTGCGCGCGCGGACGCTGATGACGACTACGTGCCGCCGACTGCGCGGCTGAGCGAGGAGGAGTACGCCGCGGTGTGGTGCGGGCTGCGCGTGCGTGTGGGGGTCCACACCGGGCTGTGCGACATCCGGTACGACGAGGTGACGAAGGGGTACGACTACTACGGCGACGCGCCGAACATGGCTGCACGCACGGAGGCTGTTGCGAATGGCGGGCAGGTTGTCGCGACGGAGACGGCGTGGTGGGCGCTGTCGAACGAGGAGCGCGCGGGTGCTGCGCACACCGCGATGGGACGGCAGGGGCTGCGCGGTGTGCCGTTCGCGGTGGAGATGTTCCAGATGGACGCTGTGCCTGGGCGCCGTCACGCTGCGCTGCGCACGGAGATCGAGGCGATCCTGCCGGACGAGACGGCGACGGAGACGGCCTCGAGTGCTGCTGGTGCGCTGCTGTCGTCTGTGGGCACGATGAGCGGCCCTGCTGCTGGCATCGCCTTGGTGCTGACGAGCTGCTTTGCGCCGTACCCCGTAGCGCAGCGCGTGCGCGAGCTGCAGCCGCTGCTGAGCAAGTGGGGCGTTGGTGCGCCGCCGCGGAGCCGTGCTGTGAGCGAGGAGGACTACTGCCAGGGGCTGATGAACCGCCTAGCGCTTCGGATTGCGACGGTGTCGCAGGCCCGCCAGCGGATGGGCAACGGCGGGGCCGTGGTGGCGGGCGACATGCCGGACGTTGGCGCTGGTGGGGCGCTGAACCCGCTTGTGGGCGGGGGTGGCTGTGGCGCGGGCGGCGCGGCGCCGCGGCCTTCGGGGATGACAGCGCCGCCGCGCTCCGAGGAGCCGTCCGCGATGCGCGAGTCACGCTTGTTCCGGAGGGCGCCGCTGGGGGTGCTTCCGGCCTCGAGGGCGCCGGCGAGCAAGAAGGAGAGCTGCAGCGCGAGCACGATTGGGTGGCGGGATGACGTGATGCCGTTCACCGGTCCCGCGTCACGGCGCGCATCAGAGGAGCGCAATGCGCGCAGGGCGAGCGGGAGCATGTCTGACGAGGTGATCGTCGTGCGAATGCCGAGGGGCCTCGGGTGGCCCCGCCACCCCAACATGGTGGAGCCGTGTTCGGGGCATGCGGGCGGTGAGGCTAGCCTGGAGTAGGGGGGCGCTCGCCTTCCGCCGCTGTGCCGATGGTGACGGGCTGGGCTTGCTCCGTATCGTGCCTCTGCTGTCTGCCTCCCCTAGCGGCGTTGAGGGGATGGCTGCGGCGACAGATTTCGTCTGCCTGCGGCGTGCGTGTGTGTCTGCGTGTGCGTATGCACGAAGGCGGCGCAGGCAGGGTGGCGCCCGCAGGAGCAGCGGCAGCCCTGTGTGGGCGGGCCGATGTGCACGTTGAGTGCGAGGCGTGCGCATTCCGCTGCCGGCGCCGCTCACGCCTTCCCCGCTTCGCACCCGCGCCGGCGCAGGCCCCCTTCTGGGGTGTGCGATGACGGAGGGACGTGCGTGCCACAGCGCGTTAGCTTGTGGTCCAGCTGAATAGTTGCCCTGGCCTCTCTCTCTGTGCGGCGGCGTGGCTACTCCTCCCATCCCTTCTCCCTTTTCCGCCCAACCATCTCCCCCGTGCGGTCACTTCTCGTCTTGTGGTGCTGGCCGACTTGCGCAGCTGGGGCAGGGTGCCGTGTGTGCGGGGCCTCTCACCCCCTTTCTTGCACGCCTGTGTTGCTGCTGCCCCTCCACCCCTCTCGCTGTTTGCGGGCTCGTCCTGCGTCGGTGCTGCTCGGCCCCTGTCCTCGTCCTTCGCTGTGTCCCACGGCGTCTCTCTTCTCTGCCCCCCTCTCCCTCTCCCTCTCCCTGGTGTGCCATGGCGCGCGCCGCGGGGGTGTGCTCGGGCTTACTGCCGTGTGTGCCGCAGCAGTGTAGACCATTGGGCCGTCGCATCGATGTGGCTCTTTGCCTGTTGCTTCCGACCTTTCTGAGGACGGGGCGCATGACGGGGACGCGAGGAGCGGTACGCCAAGACGCGCCCCCGTGAGCGCAGTGACGAGGAGCGTTTCATGGCTTGCTCGCCTGGTGGGCGTGTATGTACATAGATGTATACTAGTCTCTCTCTCTCTCTGTGCGTATGTGCGCAGGTGTATGTGTGCGTGTGAGTGCGCCTAGGCAGCGGAAGGTGGACACACGCAGGACCTACCTGGTGCGCGCACTGGAGGCACATTCGCGGTCTTATTTTCCCATGTCCTTCATCTTGTTTTCGGCCCTCTTGCGCTATGCGCTGCTGCCGTGCGTGTGTGTGTGTGGTGGCGTTTGCTATCGTCGAGGTGGCAAGCGTGCACCCACGGAGCATGCGTGTGCGCGTGAACGTGTGCGCCGGCTTAACCGGTGGATCATAACGCCGTGCTGCATTCTCCTGCTTTTAAATCCCGTCTGGGTGGTTGCCTCATGGCTCTCTCACCCCCCTCTCTCTGTCTGTCGGCTGGAGGGGACACGTTTTTTCGTGCTGGGCTACGCCGTCTCGCTGAGTGGGGCTCTTCTCACCCACGCCTCTCTCCTGCTGTGGTCCCCGCAGCGTTGGCGCTGTTTCCCCCTCTTTCTTCCCTCCCCCCTCTCTCTTCCCTCCCCCCC
>NC_009309.2:37925-47241 GCF_000002845.2 Leishmania braziliensis MHOM/BR/75/M2904 | reverse complement strand
CGAACACGTACCCGCATGTGATCATTCTGTGGGGGATGCCCGGGAGGCAGGTTGCGGAGTTCCTGCGGGTCGTGCTGACGGACCCGCGCACGTCGTCGGCGTACATCATGACGTGCTTCCCGCTGCAGAAGATCGCGTTTCAGGTGTACTACGACCTTGCGATGGCCGGGAAGCTGACGCCTGTGGACGGACAGCTCATGTCGAGCGCCACATCCTTTCCGCTGACACAGCCAAACACAACGCACATTCCAGCGTTCCGTGCCGAGATGGGGAAGTACATGGAGCAGACCGGCCGCGTCGACGCGAGCCTGTGGGCTGACGAGGCAAAGGCTGTGCGGGAGTACGGCCCTTGGGGGCATGAGCCACCGTCGTCGGACTCTGCCGCGGACGTGAGGAGGTTCTTCAACGAGCACCCGAACGCAGCGAACCTGATGCTGACTGGATGGCTTACGGGCAAAGTGATTCAGTTGACGCTGGTGCAGGCAAGATGGATGCAGAGTTCGAAGACGTATAGGTCGGGGTTGTTTGAGCAGATGCGCTACATAATTGGCGGGGACTATGTGCTTGGCGACTACGGCGCTCCCTGCAACCCCGTTGCCGCGTTTCTCGGTGCTGTGTGCTACTGCAACCAGGGCGGGCGTGCGGCAATTGTTTCGAAGCTTGACAGCGCTGTGTGGAACACCATTGAGGAGTCCGGCTTCAACTACGTGCAGAAGGACTGCTACTCTACCCACACGAGCTTGCCGCGGCCACTGCACTTTCTGACGCTGGTCTTCACGGACGATGCTGCTCTTACAAGTACTGCCTTAAATTTCAGGAATGCCATAGCCGCATTTCTGAAGATCGTCAGGTTCGAGACGCGTCCTCTGACCTTTTCCTATTTGAACGTCCAGCGGACTACCGCACAGGCGCTGCTGGATCATCAACTGCTGAACTACACGGCGGACGTTGTAGCGGGAGCGATAACGAAGGGCATGAGGGTTGATGGCTACTTGGTCCCTGCCCCCGTCTACCCCCGGCCACATCTAGTGGAGCCGATGCGGAACTACGTGTACCTGATGCCAACGCTGGAGCAGCAGATGTTCCTGCTGTACGAGAACCTTGCGACTCTGAGGCGTGTGACGTCGATCGGCTCTGGCGTGCGTGTGGTTCTGCATGGCTACGCCGATGATGAGGCGTCGAGCATCACTGCTGTGCTGTACAGGTCTGCTGCGACGTTCAACTATAACAACCCCTCTGTGGTCATGGTGCCCTCCACGAAGACTGTGGGGAGTGCGCTTGTTCGCAGGCAGATCAACTTTGTGCTCGCGGTGACGGCTGCGGATGTCGCCGACGTTGTGGACTTTCTGATCGCGGACAAGTCTGCGATTGTCGTGGTGGTCTTCGATGACTTGGCGCTTCATTACACCGCGCTTGTCACTGCCCTCTCGTCGACGCCAGCGTCTGTGCAGGCGCGTGTGATCACGTTCACTAACCTGCCGCTCTGGAGCGATACCTCCGAGAAGGTTTATCTCGATTTTCCGCTGATGCAGGTGTTCCACTATGCAATGAAGGTTCCAAGCAACTACACACCGTCTTCCCTGATGAATATTATGACGGTGTTGCTCGCCATAGAGTTAGCCTCTATGACACCAGAGCCGAACAGTGCGGCGATGGTTGACGCGCTGTACCGCAACGGTGTCATGTTCACCGAGGGTATGGCCTTTGGCCCCTTTAATTGGGGCTGCAAAGTGACGTCCAGCGGCAGGGTCTGCTTGCAACACAACTACGGCGCGCAGAGCATTGTGATGCTCTCCGTGCAGAGGATGCTGGACCCGCGGGTGCCGCCGCTGGCGGCTCCGATGACGCCGTCCTTGGTGTACAGGCCTCGCGTGGCGTCGAGTGCGCTGACGCCTGCGGAGCGCAACGGCATCATTGCCGGCGTCGTGCTGCTTGTTGTCGCGTCGATTGCAGCTGTTGGGCTGCTCCTGTACTGCTGCATGGACAACCGGGACAACGACGCGGCGCCGAAGGACGGTGACGAGCCGGTGACGCTGGTCTTCACGGACATCGAGAGCAGCACTGCGCTGTGGGCCGTGCTGCCGCAGCTGATGGCTGACGCGATTGTGGCGCACCACCGCGTGATCCGGCAGCTGATCGCGAAGCACGGGTGCTACGAGGTGAAGACGGTCGGCGACTCGTTCATGATTGCGTGCAAGAGCGCGCACAGCGCTGTGAGGCTTGCGTGCGAGATCCAGACGAAGCTGCTGGGGCACGACTGGGGGACGGTGTCCATCGACGCTGCGTACCGCGAGTTCGAGCTTGCGCGCGCGGACGCTGATGACGACTACGTGCCGCCGACTGCGCGGCTGAGCGAGGAGGAGTACGCCGCGGTGTGGTGCGGGCTGCGCGTGCGTGTGGGGGTCCACACCGGGCTGTGCGACATCCGGTACGACGAGGTGACGAAGGGGTACGACTACTACGGCGACACGCCGAACATGGCTGCGCGCACGGAGGCTGTTGCGAATGGCGGGCAGGTTGTCGCGACGGAGACGGCGTGGTGGGCGCTGTCGAACGAGGAGCGCGCGGGTGCTGCGCACACCGCGATGGGACGGCAGGGGCTGCGCGGTGTGCCGTTCGCGGTGGAGATGTTCCAGATGGACGCTGTGCCTGGGCGCCGTCACGCTGCGCTGCGCACGGAGATCGAGGCGATCCTGCCGGACGAGACGGGGACGGAGACGGCCTCGAGTGCTGCTGGTGCGCTGCTGTCGTCTGTGGGCACGATGAGCGGCCCTGCTGCTGGCATCGCCTTGGTGCTGACGAGCTGCTTTGCGCCGTACCCCGTAGCGCAGCGCGTGCGCGAGCTGCAGCCGCTGCTGAGCAAGTGGGGCGTTGGTGCGCCGCCGCGGAGCCGTGCTGTGAGCGAGGAGGACTACTGGCAGGGGCTGATGAACCGCCTAGCGCTTCGGATTGCGACGGTGTCGCAGGCCCGCCAGCGGATGGGCAACGGCGGGGCCGTGGTGGCGGGCGACATGCCGGACGTTGGCGCTGGTGGGGCGCTGAACCCGCTTGTGGGCGGGGGTGGCTGTGGCGCGGGCGGCGCGGCGCCGCGGCCTTCGGGGATGACAGCGCCGCCGCGCTCCGAGGAGCCGTCCGCGATGCGTGAGTCACGCTTGTTCCGGAGGGCGCCGCTGGGGGTGCTTCCGGCCTCGAGGGCGCCGGCGAGCAAGAAGGAGAGCTGCAGCGCGAGCACGATTGGGTGGCGGGATGACGTGATGCCGTTCACCGGTCCCGCGTCACGGCGCGCATCAGAGGAGCGCAATGCGCGCAGGGCGAGCGGGAGCATGTCTGACGAGGTGATCGTCGTGCGAATGCCGAGGGGCCTCGGGTGGCCCCGCCACCCCAACATGGTGGAGCCGTGTTCGGGGCATGCGGGCGGTGAGGCTAGCCTGGAGTAGGGGGGCGCTCGCCTTCCGCCGCTGTGCCGATGGTGACGGGCTGGGCTTGCTCCGTATCGTGCCTCTGCTGTCTGCCTCCCCTAGCGGCGTTGAGGGGATGGCTGCGGCGACAGATTTCGTCTGCCTGCGGCGTGCGTGTGTGTCTGCGTGTGCGTATGCACGAAGGCGGCGCAGGCAGGGTGGCGCCCGCAGGAGCAGCGGCAGCCCTGTGTGGGCGGGCCGATGTGCACGTTGAGTGCGAGGCGTGCGCATTCCGCTGCCGGCGCCGCTCACGCCTTCCCCGCTTCGCACCCGCGCCGGCGCAGGCCCCCTTCTGGGGTGTGCGATGACGGAGGGACGTGCGTGCGTGCCACAGCGCGTTAGCTTGTGGTCCAGCTGAATAGTTGCCCTGGCCTCTCTCTCTGTGCGGCGGCGTGGCTACTCCTCCCCCCTTCTCCCTTTTCCGCCCAACCATCTCCCCCGTGCGGTCACTTCTCGTCTTGTGGTGCTGGCCGACTTGCGCAGCTGGGGCAGGGTGCCGTGTGTGCGGGGCCTCTCACCCCCTTTCTTGCACGCCTGTGTTGCTGCTGCCCCTCCACCCCTCTCGCTGTTTGCGGGCTCGTCCTGCGTCGGTGCTGCTCGGCCCCTGTCCTCGTCCTTCGCTGTGTCCCACGGCGTCTCTCTTCTCTGCCCCCCTCTCCCTCTCCCTCTCCCTGGTGTGCCATGGCGCGCGCCGCGGGGGTGTGCTCGGGCTTACTGCCGTGTGTGCCGCAGCAGTGTAGACCATTGGGCCGTCGCATCGATGTGGCTCTTTGCCTGTTGCTTCCGACCTTTCTGAGGACGGGGCGCATGACGGGGACGCGAGGAGCGGTACGCCAAGACGCGCCCCCGTGAGCGCAGTGACGAGGAGCGTTTCACGGCTTGCTCGCCTGGTGGGCGTGTATGTACATAGATGTATACTAGTCTCTCTCTCTCTCGCTGTGCGTATGTTCGCAGGTGTATGTGTGCGTGTGAGTGCGCCTAGGCAGCGGAAGGTGGACACACGCAGGACCTACCTGGTGCGCGCACTGGAGGCACATTCGCGGTCTTATTTTCCCATGTCCTTCATCTTGTTTTCGGCCCTCTTGCGCTATGCGCTGCTGCCGTGCGTGTGTGTGTGTGGTGGCGTTTGCTATCGTCGAGGTGGCAAGCGTGCACCCACGGAGCATGCGTGTGCGCGTGAACGTGTGCGCCGGCTTAACCGGTGGATCATAACGCCGTGCTGCATTCTCCTGCTTTTAAATCCCGTCTGGGTGGTTGCCTCATGGCTCTCTCACCCCCCTCTCTCTGTCTGTCGGCTGGAGGGGACACGTTTTTTCGTGCTGGGCTACGCCGTCTCGCTGAGTGGGGCTCTTCTCACCCACGCCTCTCTCCTGCTGTGGTCCCCGCAGCGTTGGCGCTGTTTCCCCTCTCTCTTCCCTCCCCCCTCTTTCTTCCCTCCCCCCCTCTCTCTTCCCTCCCCCCCTCTCCCTATTCCCCCCTCCCACGCCCATTTCAGTGCTTGCGTTTGCATTTTGTGTAGTGGTGCTTTCCCGAAGGCTCGCGGTTGTCTTGCACCCGCGCTCGCGTGTACGTCGCGGCTACGCCCATGCAATGAAAATACCACCCACGAGAGGACACGGGTGGAAGAGCGACGTGGCGAAAACTGCACCCCAGCGACACCCCCATACACTCGCGCACGCAGCACGCCCGCACGAGTTCGCGGAAAAGCGAGGAGGAGGCGCTGCCCCCCTTTTCGTCACGCGTGTGCGTGTCCGTCTCGCATCGCGTTTATCGACGCCCCCCTTTTCTGCGTCCCTCGGCGGCTCTTTTTTGCCTTTTCTCGTCCGTATTTCGCTGCAGGCGTACAAAAACGTCTGCGCGCTTAGCGGTGCGCGCGCAAAGGCGACGGGGACTGCGGCCTGTGGCCAAGCCCGGAGGGGAAGTAGTGCGCGCCGAAGGCGGGTAGCCAACGTGATCTCGCACGCGTGGGCGTGGTGGGCGCGTCTGGCCCGGCTTCGCGACGCGCTTCACTCCGACTCTCCCCCCACGCACACACTCAAGGACAGGCAAGCGCGCACCGGTGACTCGCTGTCCCCCGCCTTCCCCGTTGCACTCCGCCTCTGCCGCCTTGCTCAGTGAGAGCGCCCCTGTCTCTCACTCACGATGTGCCGCATCGCACGAATGCTGGTGATGTGCACCCCCTCCACTGCCTAGCAGGGTCACTCCACTCAGGCAGGCGGCTCTGCGTGTTTGTGCTTGCGGGGGGAGTCGGCGAGCTTGCTGCCGCTGTGGTGTGCCCCTCCATCTGTCTGTGCCAACTCTCTGCATCCACGCACCGCTCACCAGCCTCTTCTCCTCCACCTCTTGTCTCGATGTATGCGTGGGGGCGCAAACACACACGTGCACTCTGCTTGGCGTCTGTCCCTTCGCTCCCCGCCTCCCTCGCACACGCCTCCTTCTGTTCTGCATGAAACCCACTCAACAGCCGAAAGACGCACGCGCCTACGCAGTCCTACGCCTCCCCCGCCTCGTTCTCTCGCTTCACCCTCCCCCCCCCCCTCTCAAGTCGGCATCGCTGCACGCGCACCTGTCGGTGAGCGGGTGACTGTCTGTTCCCTGGCTCTCCATTTCCCTCCCTGCCCGACCCACGCACCCACCCACACCCACACACACTCAGAGCCACCACGCAGCCCCTCCCCTCTCTACCCGCCATCGTCTGGTTTTCTTTTGGGCGGCAGAGAGGAAAACAGCGCCGCGGCGAGGGGCTGTGGGAGAGAAGCGCAGGCAGCTAGTCCGCAACAGCACCGGCAGCACCAACGACCCTGGCAGTAGAGTCATCTGTCGTGTGCAGTCCCCGAGGAGAACGGGTGCAGAAGAAGGAAAAGCGAGCAACACCGCTCTGCATGCTGCATCACTGGACATCTGTCTCCGCCCTCTTCTCCCGCTTCTTCCGTGCTCTCCGCGTTGCGTCCCTGTTCGCGAGAACACAGGGGGCTGTGCGGCCGCGCGCCGTATACACACACTTTGCCTCTCTCCTTTGTCCCCCTGCCGCCGCTCTCACGCCTGTGTGTGTCTGTATGGTGGCGCCGCGGGCTGGAGAGGTCGCCGGCGCACGACAGGGATAAGCCGACGCGCGGCTACCCACATACGCGCAAAGGCACCGTTCTACACACCGGACAGCGCCGTTACCGCGGCAGCGTCCGCCTGCCCGTCTTTGTTTTCTACTTTGTTCACGCCTCTGCTCTTGAGTTGTTGCCAGCGGTGGAGGTATTGGCTGCGCCCCACACGCATCATACGGCCTCGCGCCCCGCCTCCACCCCTCTCGCGGGCATTACCGCGTCTGTCCGTACCACGTGTGCATCTGCTGTGGGGCTGCCGCTCTCGCCCGCCTGTGCCCCGCCTTGTGCCGCTGCCTCTTCGACTTCTCTGCTTCTGCGGCGCTTTTTGCTGTGCTTTCCTGCTTAGTTTTCCGCTTTATTAGCTTGCGCGTAAGGCGCGATCCGCACTTGGTGGCGTCTCCGCCCCCCGCCCCCCTTCTCCCTCCTCCCGCTCTTTCCCTTGCCCGCCTGTATTTCATCCTGATTTCTTAGCTGGGCGCCCGCTTGTTTTTCGCGCCGGGCTTTTCTTCAGCCACCCTCCCCCCTCCCCGAGCTCCCTCGCTTTGTTCTCCCCTCTTTCCCTGTGCCCTGTGCGCCTCCCCATTGCCTCCAATCCCTTTGCCTCGATTGCTCCCGCCCTCTCCCCGCCGCGTCCCTCTTCTCTGTTCCGCGCGCATACACAACCCACCCCTCTCCTCCCCTTTCTTTCCCGCCGATGGCGTGCTGGACGCTGGCTGCCACCACTTGCCGGCGCACTTGCTGTGTGGGCGCGGGTGCCGGTTTGCGGCTCGTGGCCCTTGCTGTGCTCGCAGTGGTGGCGGCGGCCCTCAGCGCTGCGCCGCCTGCACTGGCTGTCGACGGCAACGGCGGCGGCTCCAACGACCCGGTGTACCTGCTCAACGCCATGTACTCTCTCGACCCGTTCATGGCGAACGATGCGAAGGCGCTGTGGCTGGGCATCGACGCCGCGCTGTACGCGTCTGGCTACAAGACTGCTAACGGGCGGCCGATTAAGATCGTGGACCCTGACCCGAAAGTCGACCCGTCCAACATAACGGCTGTCGTGAGGAAGGCGCTTGAGGACTACCCGACGCTGCTTGGCGTGATTGGGCCCTTCTTGGACCCGCTCATGTGGAGCGTGCTGGAGACTGCTGCGTTTCGGGACATGGACTTGATGTTCCTGGGCCCGTTCACGGGGTCGAGTGCGGTGCGCGTGTGGAGTGACAGTGTGTACTACATGCGTGCGGAGCCGCGGACGGAGATTACAGTGATGCTGACGCACATCCTGAAGACGATTCGCGCGCGCCGCACTGCGTTCATGTACCTGACGGGTGTGCAGTTCGGCGACTCGGAGTACCAGATGGTAAGGGCGGTGTTCGCCTCTTTCTCGCTCGAGCCGCCAGCTCTGTACTCCGCGCCGCACTCGATGACGGACTCTGCTGTGGACATGACGGTCTTCGATGCGATGGCGAACACGTACCCGCAGGTGATCATTCTGTGGGGGATGCCCGGGAGGCAGGTTGCGGAGTTCCTGCGGGTCGTGCTGACGGACCCGCGCACGTCGTCGGCGTACATCATGACGTGCTTCCCGCTGCAGAGGATCGCGTTTCAGGTGTACTACGACCTTGCGATGGCCGGGAAGCTGACGCCTGTGGACGGACAGCTCATGTCGAGCGCCAACACACTTCCTGTCTCTTATGCCAATGTGCAGCACGTTGAGCTGTTCCGTGCCGAGATGGGGAAGTACATGGAGCAGACCGGCCGCGTCGACGCGAGCCTGTGGGCTGACGAGGCAAAGGCTGTGCGGGAGTACGGCCCTTGGGGGCATGAGCCACCGTCGTCGGACTCTGCCGCGGACGTGAGGAGGTTCTTCAACGAGCACCCGAGCAGCACGCAGCTGATGTTTGCTGGGTGGCTTCCCGGGAAGGTGATCATGCAGACGCTGGATCAGCCGCTCTGGATCACGGATCGAAGGGCGTACGTGACGGGGCTCTTTGATCAAAACCGATATATGATTGCCGGAGACATTGTGATTGGCGACTACGGCGCTCCCTGCACTCCTGTTGCCGCGTTTCTCGGTGCTGTGTGCTACTGCAACCAGGGCGGGCGCGCCGCTATTCTCCAACACCTACACAAGGCGTCGTGGACGTTCTCATTCCAATCCGCCTTCAACTACGCGCAGTCCGTCTGCTACTTGAAAAACATCGCGGTGTCGAAGCCGCTGAGCGCTCTGATACTGAACTTCTCCGACCTCCCGAAGCTGACGGCTGCTGCTGCACGGATGAGGACGGTAATTCAAAATGCAGTCGACGGAAGCGGTTTGGACTTTGCCGCGTTCAACCCGGCGATGCTGAACGCGACGCAAGCGACGGGGCAGGGTATTCTTGACCGGGAGCTCTTGAACTACACTGTGGATGTGATCACCGGTCCGCTGCTTCGAAGCATTGACGTGAACGGCACGCTGGTGATCTCTCCCGTGTTCAACCGGCCGAGCATAGTGGTGCCGAAGTCGAACTACCTGTTCCTGATGCCGACACTGGAGCAGGAGATGTACGTCCTCTACTCGAGGATGGCAGTCGTGACTGCCGTGACGTCGATCAGCGCAGGTGTGAACCTTGTGCTGCACGAGTACAGCAGCGCGAGCGTGCGTGACATCACAGCACTGGGGGTGAAGACGGCCGCCACGTTCAACCTCCCCGACCCCTCCACCGCGGGCATCTCGCCGGGGGCGTCTGTGGCGACTTCGCTTGCACCTGATAAGATCAACTTTGTTCTTGGGAT
>NC_009309.2:32940-37825 GCF_000002845.2 Leishmania braziliensis MHOM/BR/75/M2904 | reverse complement strand
AGCCCTCTGAGTGCTTCCGCTGCAGAGGATCGCGTTTCAGGTGTACTACGACCTTGCGATGGCCGGGAAGCTGACGCCTGTGGACGGACAGCTCATGTCGAGCGCCAACACACTTCCTGTCTCTTATGCCAATGTGCAGCACGTTGAGCTGTTCCGTGCCGAGATGGGGAAGTACATGGAGCAGACCGGCCGCGTCGACGCGAGCCTGTGGGCTGACGAGGCAAAGGCTGTGCGGGAGTACGGCCCTTGGGGGCATGAGCCACCGTCATCGGACTCTGCCGCGGACGTGAGGAGGTTCTTCAACGAGCACCCGAGCAGCACGCAGCTGATGTTTGCTGGGTGGCTTCCCGGGAAGGTGATCATGCAGACGCTGGATCAGCCGCTCTGGATCACGGATCGAAGGGCGTACGTGACGGGGCTCTTTGATCAAAACCGATATATCATTTCTGAGGATTATGTGCTTGGCGACTATGGCGCTCCCTGCACTCCTGTTGCCGCGTTTCTCGGTGCTGTGTGCTACTGCAACCAGGGCGGGCGCGCCGCTATTCTCCAACACCTACACAAGGCGTCGTGGACGTTCTCATCTCGATCCGCCTTCAACTACGCGCAGTCCGTCTGCTACTTGAAAAACATCGCGGTGTCGAAGCCGCTGAGCGCTCTGATACTGAACTTCTCCGACTTCCCGAAGCTGACGGCTGCTGCTGCACGGATGAGGACGGTAATTCAAAATGCAGTCGACGGAAGCGGTTTGGACTTTGCCGCGTTCAACCCGGCGATGCTGAACGCGACGCAAGCGACGGGGCAGGGTATTCTTGACCGGGAGCTCTTGAACTACACTGTGGATGTGATCACCGGTCCGCTGCTTCGAAGCATTGACGTGAACGGCACGCTGGTGATCTCTCCCGTGTTCAACCGGCCGAGCATAGTGGTGCCGAAGTCGAACTACCTGTTCCTGATGCCGACACTGGAGCAGGAGATGTACGTCCTCTACTCGAGGATGGCAGTCGTGACTGCCGTGACGTCGATCAGCGCAGGTGTGAACCTTGTGCTGCACGAGTACAGCAGCGCGAGCGTGCGTGACATCACAGCACTGGGGGTGAAGACGGCCGCCACGTTCAACCTCCCCGACCCCTCCACCGCGGGCATCTCGCCGGGGGCGTCTGTGGCGACTTCGCTTGCACCTGATAAGATCAACTTTGTTCTTGGGATCACGGAGGACGACGTGGGCGTGATCGCCAGCTTCCTTGTTGCGAACCCATCGGCAATCGCGGTTATTTCGTTTTGCGACCTCGCACATAGCTACGACAGCCTCGTCGCTGCCTTCTCCGTGATGCCTACCTCTGTGCAGGCGCGTCTGATGTCGTTCACCAGCCTGCCGCTGTGGAGTGACACGTCGGAGAGCGCACTCGAAGCGAGTCCGCTGATGAGGCTCTTCACCACCATTTTCCCGGACCCGGCAAGCCACACGCCGTCCCTGCTGCGCAACTTCTTATCCATCGCATTCATCCAGGCTGTAGCGTATGAGAAAGGAGGCGTTGTTAACTCCACCTCACTGCAGGAGAGAGTCTACACGCATGGCACCATCAACGCGCACAGTATGTCCCTGGGCCCCTTTCAGTGGAGCTGCACCACGACGGCGAGCGGTGATGACTGCATATACGAAAACTACGGCGCGCAGAGCATTGTGATGCTCTCCGTGCAGAGGATGCTGGACCCGCGGGTGCCGCCGCTGACGGCTCCGATGACGCCGTCCTTGGTGTACAGGCCTCGCGTGGCGTCGAGTGCGCTGACGCCTGCGGAGCGCAACGGCATCATTGCCGGCGTCGTGCTGCTTGTTGTCGCGTCGATTGCAGCTGTTGGGCTGCTCCTGTACTGCTGCATGGACAACCGGGACAACGACGCGGCGCCGAAGGACGGTGACGAGCCGGTGACGCTGGTCTTCACGGACATCGAGAGCAGCACTGCGCTGTGGGCCGCGCTGCCGCAGCTGATGGCTGACGCGATTGTGGCGCACCACCGCGTGATCCGGCAGCTGATCGCGAAGCACGGGTGCTACGAGGTGAAGACGATCGGCGACTCGTTCATGATTGCGTGCAAGAGCGCGCACAGCGCTGTGAGGCTTGCGTGCGAGATCCAGACGAAGCTGCTGGGGCACGACTGGGGGACGGTGTCCATCGACGCTGCGTACCGCGAGTTCGAGCTTGCGCGCGCGGACGCTGATGACGACTACGTGCCGCCGACTGCGCGGCTGAGCGAGGAGGAGTACGCCGCGGTGTGGTGCGGGCTGCGCGTGCGTGTGGGGGTCCACACCGGGCTGTGCGACATCCGGTACGACGAGGTGACGAAGGGGTACGACTACTACGGCGACGCGCCGAACATGGCTGCGCGCACGGAGGCTGTTGCGAATGGCGGGCAGGTTGTCGCGACGGAGACGGCGTGGTGGGCGCTGTCGAACGAGGAGCGCGCGGGTGCTGCGCACACCGCGATGGGACGGCAGGGGCTGCGCGGTGTGCCGTTCGCGGTGGAGATGTTCCAGATGGACGCTGTGCCTGGGCGCCGTCACGCTGCGCTGCGCACGGAGATCGAGGCGATCCTGCCGGACGAGACGGCGACGGAGACGGCCTCGAGTGCTGCTGGTGCGCTGCTGTCGTCTGTGGGCACGATGAGCGGCCCTGCTGCTGGCATCGCCTTGGTGCTGACGAGCTGCTTTGCGCCGTACCCCGTAGCGCAGCGCGTGCGCGAGCTGCAGCCGCTGCTGAGCAAGTGGGGCGTTGGTGCGCCGCCGCGGAGCCGTGCTGTGAGCGAGGAGGACTACTGGCAGGGGCTGATGAACCGCCTAGCGCTTCGGATTGCGACGGTGTCGCAGGCCCGCCAGCGGATGGGCAACGGCGGGGCCGTGGTGGCGGGCGACATGCCGGACGTTGGCGCTGGTGGGGCGCTGAACCCGCTTGTGGGCGGGGGTGGCTGTGGCGCGGGCGGCGCGGCGCCGCGGCCTTCGGGGATGACAGCGCCGCCGCGCTCCGAGGAGCCGTCCGCGATGCGTGAGTGGCTAGCTATTAACTGTCTGATGAGCGACGCCCAGGTTTCGCTGATGGATTCTTTGAGCCTACGAAGAGCTAGCTCTGTGCGGAGCTCTATTGGCTTGATGGACACTGTGGTGCCTTTTAGCGCGCACACCTCAGGGGGTAGTACTGCGGAAAACAGTGGAGGTGATGACGAGGTTGTGACCATCTGTATCACACTGGGCGCGCCCAACGCAAGGCACGTGTGCGATGGAGCCTCGGAGGAGGTAATCCAGTAATGTATAGGCGCCTGGACGCACTTAACAATGGGCGACTTGTGTACGCCCTCTCGCCGTCTTACCGTTTGTCTCGCTTTTGTAGCCGGGGCCGCAGCACGTCGCATGGGCGATGGCGCTCACGGAGAGATGCGGTGCGCATGTGGGGTTGCGCCATCAGCCCGATGCTGCACGCGGGGCACGCGGCGGGCGAGCGTCGATTTTCCTCCTTTTTTGTGTGTGTTGACCTATTTTTGGAGGTGAGCCACTCGCAGGGACTGTGAGTGTTGTCTGTCAGTGACGCGGAACGACGTGCGTGGTTGAATCGAAGGAGACGACGTACGGTGACGATGGCGGAATACTGAGCGTAGCTGCCGTTGAGCAGGTCGTCACTCTTTTCTGTTTGATGTCCGTGAGAGAATTCTTTCGACGTTCACCTCAGATTTGCTCCGCGCGTCTTGCCGCCTCCCTTGGGCGTGCTCGTCCTCAGCTTGTAAGTCTGGTTTGTCTGTGTGTTGTTGAGGTTTTGGCTTGTTGGGTTGTTTTGGCTGAAACGCTGTGGGGCGGGCTCTGGATTCACGGTCCGGTATGAGCGTGAGTGTAGGGGTGCTGCTGCTGGTGTTACCCCTGAGTGAGAGGCTTGTGTGCCTCCTTTCTTTTTTAGGTCCCGCCACCACACTGTTTAACTCCTCAAAGGGCCAACGAAGCTGACGAGAAATACCACACAAGTGCTGCTAAGGTCGCTAACAGTTTTGTTTTCCTCTTGTGACGCTTAGCGTTATAGGCTCACGCTACGCTTTTCCCCATTCGCTACTTTCCCCCCTCTATGCCGGCATGCTCCGCCGTCTAGCGTTGCTTGGCTGTTGTGTGTCTCCTCTCTCTCCTCCTCTCCTCTCTTCATGTAGCATTAGGTTTGCTTCTCTTGCTGTTGCTGTTATAGTGTCTAGCACTGCCGTTGAAAAGGTGCATGTGCATAGGTGTGTGTGTGTGTGTGTGTGTATACTGACAGCCGATTGCCTCTCTTGTGTTTCTCTTCATCTCCCCCTCGTGTATCTTGCCGGGGATGGGCCAATATATATATATTGCTCTGTGTGAGTGTGCCACTCATACCCCCGCCCATCCCCCCCTGTCGTTTACCTCCCCACTTCTCTTCCACACTTTCGCGACTGTTGTCGAGTCGCACTTTTGCAATTCGTTCGCCCTGTTGAATTCAGCCGGTGATGGACGCCTCATTTTTGTCGCTCTCTTTCGGCCCGCTTATTTTCTTCTCGTCAATACGAATTTTACCCGACCGCCCTCTTCTCCCCCCCCCTCTCTTCCTCTCTTTCCCCAGTCTCTCGGTGGGTCAGTGGTTGTGCGTGCGTCTGTGTGGACGTCATCTCATCTGCAACGCTTGTAAAAAAAAAAAACACTCTGGTGATTCGTCGGTAGCATCAGCAGTAGCGGCCCCCTTATCACCCCTTCCCCCACCCCCTCCGGCACTTTAGAGGTTCCCAATAATCATACTTGCAGAGGCGGGGAGACACGCGCGCCTTCACATATGGTCTTCCGGTAGGCGTTGTTATCCGACCATCATCGCCAAGCTTCTAGACCTCTTCGCAGAGCCGA
>NC_009309.2:7940-27940 GCF_000002845.2 Leishmania braziliensis MHOM/BR/75/M2904 | reverse complement strand
AGAGTCTCTTGCTCATATTCGCCAACAAACAGGATCTACCAGAAGCCGCCAGTGAGGTGGAGATTGCCAATCAACTTGGCGTGTCGTTTATCATGAACCATACATGGACGATTGTGAAGAGCAGTGCCAAGACAGGTGATGGTTTGGTCGAGGGTATGGACTGGCTCGTGGAGAGGCTTCGCGAGAAAGGGCTTGGCGCTCAGTGAGGGCCTTGGCAGGTCTCACTCAGCTTGTTCTCCATCTGTACTTCCTGATTACCCGCTCGCATTTTGGCTCGTTAGAGAAGTTACATGGGAGAGAGCTGCAGTAATGCGACTGTCATCTACATTTGTCATTTGGTGTGTCGATCGAGTTGTTATGCCGCCGCTGGTCACCGCCAGAGGTTGATGCGGTAGGTACTCTGCACAGCACACATGCGAGCACTGGAGGTTGGTCCCTCGTCGCGCGAGTTTCACACTCACTGCATCGCATCGCCGCGGTTTCATCTTTGGTCTTATGATTGTGTCTATGCTGATGTGTCCCCGTTTGTGGCATTCTTTTTTTTCTTCGCGGTGGCATGTTGGTTTCCGCTTGGCGTCTCCTCCTTCGGTGTACATCTCTGCGCGATTGTTGCGCATCTGCATGTCTCCACGCAGCTTGGGTGTCGGCTTCTCTCTGTTTCCCTCGTTTCTTGTTCCGGTGAGTCCGCCTCCTTGATCGCTGACGTCTTCCTGTACGATTTGTCGTGTGTACCCGTGCTTCCCTCCAGTCTAGCAAAAAACACTGACTTGAGGCAATGCGGAACGTAGCAGATGCGCCTCCCGAAGTGTTACGCAATGACTGCCTTCCGTTCTCTGTGTCCGTTATTGCCGCTGAAGCGCAGCTCCTGGGCACCTCGCTTGGTACTCATCTTAACCCGGGATGCCGTCAATGCACGTCGACATCGGACGAGGTTCCCGGACACACGGCGGCGCAGTGACTTTTGGCACCGCAAGGTGCATACGGTCTACAGGCGCCCTTTGCTTCACCCCCCCCCCCTACCCTGTGCAGCGCGTAAGCACCATTGTCGTCCAGTAAGGCATGTCGGGATAAACAGCGCCCAATTACAGCTGGTGCAAGCGCGCGTGCTGGACCGCTGGACAGCCACCCGCTCCTCCACTAATTGTCGCTGTTTAATTTTTTCTATTTTTTCATGCATCTCCACAGCGCTCTTTGCTCCCTCCGCGCACCGTCCCTTTCCCTCTCTCCCCCCTCACTTCTGAGCTACATCACAGCACGCAGCCAATAGGCGTACAGACAGAAGTAGTTTCGCTTGCGGCTACATGCAGGAGAAAGAATGGACTTCTACGCTTTGCAAGACAGTCTCTTGCGCAATGCCAAGAGCGGAGGCACCTCTGACACCATCGACATCGAGTCTCGCTATGCCTTGATTGAAAAAATTGGCTCAGGGTCTTACGGAGATGTCTGGAGTGCGACTCTGCGGACAGGGACGAAGGACATGTACGCGGTGAAGCGCATCGACAAGCGTCAGGCAGGCACAAAGGGATTGCGGAGCGTTATGGGGGAAGTGGAGACAATGAGCCTCCTTTCCCATCCCAACATCGTCAAGCTCGAGGAGACGTATCAAGACGACGCATGCCTTTCTATTGTGATGGAATACCTCCCTGGTGGTTCTCTTCAGCACCACATAGACCGACAAAGCGTCTCTGAAGGCGAGACGCGGCGCATCATCACGCAGTTACTGATGGCTGTAGAGTATATTCATGAAAAGGGGATCGTACACCGCGATTTGAAGCCAAGCAACTGCCTGCTATCGCAAAACGACCTTGTCGTGAAGATAGCAGACTTTGGACTCTCCGTGTTTGCCGGTAATGAGCAATGTTTGACGACGTGCTGTGGCACGCTGCACTTCATGGCACCCGAGATCCTGCTAGAGAAGAACTATGGAAAGCCCGTGGACATGTGGGCCATGGGTGTCATGACACACGTGATGTTTCTCGGTCGTTACCCGTTTCAGGCCCGTACAGAGACTGCGCTGACGAAAGACATCTGCCGTGGGTATCGTTTGCCGGAGGAGGGCGGTGATAGGCCACGTTGTCCTCCACAGCTTCAAGATTTTATCAGCCAACTTCTCTATTACGACCCACACCGTCGAATGAGCGCCAAAGATGCTCTCAAGCACCGATGGATCAAGGAGGGTTTGGATGCAAATCGACGGACGTCCCTCTACGCATCACAAGCACCTTCGGCAGCGGTGGTTAAGCCATCCGCGCGGTGGCGGGCGGCGGTGCTCACAGTCATGGGCGCGCAGCGTCTGTTGTACCTGCAGAAAATTAAGCGGTTAGTGCGGCTTGGTTATGACGGGTTCCCCATTTTGCGGGACTATCGCTATCTCGTGACCGGCAATTATGTACCTGCAAGCACGTCTCTAGAATGTAGTCACATGTTCCACGCACGGCCGATGGCGCTGCTCGAGTTGATCTCGATGATAGACACGTGCCCGCTCCTGAAACATGTCGATCTTAGCTGGAATAACATTCACAGCTTATCTATAATTCAGTCGCTGCTCAAGGTGGTGACGCGACTCCCTTCACTGCAGTCGATCGATTTGTCTCACAATCCAATCCCGGCTGTGGCCGGGCGTTCCATTGTGCGACTGATCCGCAACCCGTGTTCGCACGTGACAAACATCAACATTGGGGACACCGGAATCAGCGCCGACACCATCGGACAGATCAACTCCTTCTTAAAGGAGAAGCTGACCCACGCCGCTCTGCCGTACAGCATTTCCACAGGAGAGATGCAAAGCCGAGGCATCCAAGGTGGCTATGACGAGGGACACATGACATCGTCGTCAACTACAGTGACCTCCTTGAGGCAAAAGGCTAACATTTGTAGCGGGCCCACCAAACAGCCGGCGAAGAGGGACTCGCATCCCGTGCGGCTGCCTCCAATCTCACGTCTACCAATGGCTAGGCGCAATGAGAAGATGTCGTAGAGCATGAGAAAGAGAGTAGAGTGTAAAAGGGTGGAGATGAGCGCTTTCTCACATGCACACACCCAGCATTCCTCTCCTCATCTTGTGCTTGTCCATTTCTCTCACGGTTGGCGGCTCCTTCTTTCCCCTCTCTCGATTCCTTTATATGCCGTCGTGCACTGTGACAGCGCGACACCATTGATTCGTTCCTCCTGCTTGTAGGGAAGTGGGGGTGCCTGAATGCCTTTTTCCTGTTATTCCCGTTGCAATGCCCGAATAAACGCTTTGCTTTTTGTCTGTGTCGTGAAGTTGTCTGTACAGTGGGCTGCTGATCTCCTTTTCTGTGCGCTCTATGAGGGAAGGTGCGCGTTGGCGTGGGACTCTTTTTTTGCCGTTTTCTTTAGCACTTTCCTCATTCCAGCGTCGATAAGTGCCGGCATCTCTCTTCTCTCCCTTTCTTACATTCATCGCCACACTCGAGCCAGCCTCGGATGTTATGCAACACGGCGATGGCTATGAAGTGGCATATGTGTTCTCTCTTTTCCCATTGGTTTCTTTCGCTCGTCGTACGCCTCTTTCTCCGCTTCTCTCTTCGTCTCCCTGGTGCTCGTCGCTGTTTAACCTCGCAGCTGCCGCACTGACGCCAAGTCGTTCCCTTCCGTCCTCTTTGTCCTCTTCTGTTGCGCTGTTTCACTCATGTGTGATGATTTTGCGCCTCTTTGCTTCTTTAAGGTTTCTCTGGCTGGAACGATGAGTGACACTCCTCCATTTACGTCACTCCGCGGGAGAAGGAAGGCGCGGAATACAGGCGAGAGAGAGAGAGAGGGCGCATCAAGACAAGGCGACTCTCGCCCTCGTGATAAGCTCGCCATATACCCCACGAACGACAATTACTGACTTCAGCTGCTGTAGTGTGCCGACACCCTTTCTCATCCTTTCCATTAGCCCCCCTATCTTCTCTGGTGAAGTCACGCCTCTCGAAGAGGCCATATTTCCAGCGGAAATGTTGAAGTGAGTCGTTTCTGGCGGCCCTATGGAGTTTCTAAACACAACAACACACAGCTGCAGATGCTAGTGACTGTGTGCCGCTACTTGGTTCTCTGGTGCAGCACCATGAAACCTTGGGACTCTTGGCGGAATTCGATCTGTGGTTTGGATGCGTACTACTCGACTGTGACTCCGCTTCCAGAGTCACTCTCGTGACATCATTCTACGGAAGAGAGAGTTTCACTAGTGAAATACTGTCTTCGTGTTGCCTGTCTTGCATCCATCGCTACTGCGGCCCTCGTGCCGAATCCCAACTTGTTTCCTGCAAAACAATACGTACTCTTCTTCGCCTTCACACTCTTTTTTGTACTTCAACTGGACTTGCATTCCGCTTCTCGTCGCTTCCGTCCTATACGCTCGTGTTCGCTGTATGCCACACTCTCTCTTCATCTATGCTAGCGTATCTTGCTGTGCAGTCTTCGACGTAGCAGGGGCGAGCATCAGACTTTACTCGTCGTATGTAGGATCATCAAGCATCTCTCGCTGTGTACTGTGGGATTGATTGGGGTGTAATGACGGATCAGCGGAACGCACTGGTGATTTGGGGGAGCACAGGGCGGCGGCTTCAGTTCTCCATGCAGGATTTAAGGATGCCTGAGAGCCTTCGCGACAATCCGCACTTTCACTTTTATGAGAGGCAGTGGGGCACCGTGGCGAGTTTCTGGTTCAACCGCATTTTGAAGGAATCCTCGCTGCAGCATCTTGCGGTGGAGGACATCGTGGGTTTGATTCAAGAGGACATCTCCAAGCGCTGGAAGCGGCGCCGAGAAGAGCAGAGCATCTACAAGAAGCGAAAGCGGCTCTTACAAGGCAGTGGCTCAGCCGGAACCCCCTCGTCATCTGTGCTGCTAACCAACTTCGCGACCCTCTCAGGCTATCAAAGTGCGGCAGTGGCGGAGCAGAGAGATTTGGTGACAGCCGTGGTGGAGCGAGTCGAGTGCGTCACAAAGGAGAGGGTACAGTCCTGGCGGGTTCTCGTCGACGACGCATCCGAACAACAGCCCTCCAAGGCTGCGCGTGTAGAAAGTACCGCGGCAACACCAGAGGAACAGGCTGACAGCAGTGCTGAAGTTACCAGCGATTTTGACGACCGCGTTGCTGTCGCCTTGGAGCTCTCTAGTAAGGAAAAGGCTGCCACAGCCATTGCCCACCTCCACGGCAGCAGGTTCGATGGCCGCCGTGTATTGTGCCAGTTCTGGAGCGAACCGTGATTTCTCAGACTCTCTCAGCAGCTCCTTTCACGTGCGTGAAGAGAGGCAGTCGAGAGTGTACCGAGAACACAATTTTATGGGTACGCGGAAATGTGAGCGTGGGACGCAGCGGGCTCCTTGGTTCAGCAGAGAGCTCATACTCGAAAAGGGTGTGTTATTTCCTGCGCTGCCCATGCGCCTCTTTTGCACTTACCGCTTCACCTCAGCTCCCCATTCTCTCTCCCGTTGTTGGTTTGAGACGGAAGTTGACAAACAGCGAAAATGAGGATTTGATCGTTTCATTCGTTGGCGTGGCGCTAATGCACATTGCCAAGTGCCTCTTTGCCTACCCTCTGACCACTGCTATTAGTCGCGGGATTTGCCCTCATCGGCCGTGGCTACCCGTGCATGAGGGCTTTTTGTGGGCACGTCTTAGGCTGTTATACTGGACATTGGTAGTGCTTCAGGTCGTTACGTTAATCACCACCCAACCGTCGGGTTCGTCACCGCGTCTTCATGATGCTCTGCTGCGCTCGTCGCACCTCTTCCTCACTTTCTCCTCCTCACTTTCGACTTTCTTCCTCCTCTCTCTCTCGAAATGCTCCTCTCGTGTCACTCCGCGCGGGTGCCGTTCTGTGCCTCCGTAGCATCGCCGCGTGAGTCTGCACTGAAGCGAAGGGATTTGCCGGCCAGCAGCGCCGCTGCTTCATCAGACTTCCTCTGATCTCCTTGTCGTTGGCAGTGTAGCTATTGCTGTTTGCCCCTCTTTTTACTGTTGCTCTCGTTTTACCATAGAAGTCGCGACAGATGCGACGCTTGGGGGTAGGCGCGGGTCCGGCAGCAAACCAGGGGCAGCCGTGCCTCTTGACGCTGCGCTACGCCACCACGGGGGCGCAGCATAGCTACAAACCAGGGTGCTTCGTATTGGCACTGCGCTTCCTGTTTGTGGCGCTTACACCAACGTCACTACAGAGGCGACTTGCGATTCGCATGCAGACTGGCATGGAGCGCACCGAGGAGCTGGAGAAGGAACTGCAGTGGCTTCAGAAGCATGGGTCACCTCTGCAAGTAATGGGGCTTCCCGACCACGCGGAACTAGTGGAAGTGCGTGCTCGCTATAGAAGTTTGGTCCTTGAAACCCATCCCGACACGGCAAAGGGCACCACTGGTGAGAACGAGTATGCCATTCTACAGACGGCGTACAAGATGTCCGTCAATCCACTTAGCCTCTGGCACCAAAATGGAGCCTCACCTGCACTGCACCGTCAGCTGCTACAGACATCCAGGAAGAAGCTCCACAGGCTAGATCGAGTGCGCGTCTTCGCCATCTTTTCTTACATAGTGATGCTTCTCATCTGTGTCTTCTTCTCCACTGTGGTTGTGAGCCATAGCCTGGAGTCGGTGCTGAGGTTCTTCGACCCGGAGTTCTACCACTTCATGGTGCAACAGGAGAGAGAAGAAGACCGCAAGCGTGCGGCAGGGGAGGTTGTAGACACGGACCCGAAGCGACTTGCGCCAACAGCCGTACGCCGACTACTCTTCCCCGGCCAGTTCATTCACGAGAGTAGTGAGGGTAAGGAGCGAGGCCGGAAGTGAGTGAGTGTGTATTACTGTATTTGCGGTCTATGGTGGGCGACAGATTATGCTCCTTCCGCGTGCCGTCACATCACCCTAGTTCTTTCATTGCATTATAACCAAGTAGGGAGGCCGCCGCATGTGCACGGATGTTAGAGGATTCCCTCTCTGTGGTCTATTCCGGATTCCGTGCACCGATTAACTTGACGCTAGCTAATAGGCAGCTAACGTGAGCGTGACTTAAAGCTGCCGTACCTGCTGAGGTGTTGGTGCTTACTGCATTGTGGGATGCTCTCATGCATATCATGTGAGGGATGGGGGATTGTGTCCACTGTGACAAGTGTGGACTGATGTGGGCGTCCGCGGTTTTAAAAGGTAGCCGTAGACTCTCAGAGGCCTCGCTAAGCGTACATGCGTCGCTCTGCTCAATACGTGCCTAATCGAATTAGGCTTTTGTCGCGCCGCTGTCTCTCTCTCCTTAATGGAAATTAACTTCCCCTACCCCACGCGTGGCTCTCCGCTTCGTGGTTCGTCTTGGAGTTCGTCTCACACTTTGATGGCTGACCCTCCCAATGCACCCATCACCACATACCCCTGGCATTCCATCTTTTCCCCCTACTTAGCCACTCTTCAGCAACCAACTCTGCCCCCTTTTCGATTATGCTCATTTCACAGGTGTTCTGACAGCTGTTCTCCCAATATAGGTTCTCCCAGAGCTTCTCGTGGATCGGAAAAAGACCAGGAGGTGCATCGCTGACTTTCTACAAGGGAGCATCTTCACCCCCTTTCCCACATTTCTGAGGACGCAGCTCCCCAACACGTACATAGCAGGGAGGCTGAAGTATAACTCTCACATGTATTTTGTACGACCAGTACTGTCACGCGCTCATCTATTAGAGTGGAGAAACAATCACTCGAAGCTTCATTATGCAAGAAAATCTGCATACGAAGGCTGCAGTAGCGGTCCGTATTCCCGCGGTGGCATCGGTTTCTTCAGCACCGGTAGAATCCCAAAATGCGAGTTGCTCAAATCTTAGTGACTACATCAACGAGGATAGTGTAGCTGGTGATCTGGAGACGTACGATGTTGGTGAGTATCATCTTACTACCTGTCCCATATGCTTAGAGCACTTCACCCTAGACAACCCTGCTATTCTCCTCAAGTGCGAGCATGGGTTCCACTTGCAGTGCTTGGAATCGTGGCGGCAGCGGTCCACCATGTGCCCAATGTGCTTTGCGCCAGTGATTGGTGATGAGGGACGTCTGATGAGCAGCTCCGATGTCCGTAGGCGCCGCTGCATGCGATTGAGGCAGCCGCCAGTGACCCACCACGCACTGGAGCGCAGCTCGCTGATTACACCTACTGGTGCTCAGCGACTACCGCAGCCTAACTGCGACATAGAGCACGCGTCAGAGCAGGACGAGGAAATTGAGACGATCGAAGTAAGAGCCCGTAATAACGGCCTGTACTGGGTGTGGTCGTGGTTCCGCCAGTGCTGTGCTTTCTAGCGTCTCTCCTTCTATCCACCCCCTCCTGGACACCCGCGCTGTGGTCGCTTACGACAGTACAAAAAAGGAACAGCGAATGATGTGCGGGAGGATCGGGGCGCAGCCCTGGGCTGCATGTGTGCAGCGGTACACGTATATGTCCTGATGGGCCAGGCATTCGGGTGCGACGTATTGTTGGTTCTTCTTCGTGCGTGTACTGTCCCTCTCGGCGGTTTCTCTTGCTTTTCAATGATCTTCTTTCGTTGCCCTGCGTTCCCTCACCTTTGTGTTGGCGTGTTCATCTCGAATCGCAGTGGAGTTGGTGAAGGAGTGGGGAGGGGCGCGTAAGGTCATCGGGCGCGTCATTCTCTCCTTACCAGCGTTTTCGTTCACTTCGCCGCACAGTGACGTCCCACTCCTGATACCAGTCACTGTGAAATGGACAAGAACGCATGCATACAACGGCACTGCTCATTTCAACAAAACTCAAGTCTCTTTCATGCCCACACTTGCGTCTGCGCGTAATTGCTAAGCGTTCTCCTTTCTGTGTTAGAGCGCTTTTCCCTGAAGTCTCGCCTCTGTTGTTGTATTCGCTCCTTTTCCTTCACTTTGTTTGGCTCGTTTGCTTTCTCGTGTTGTCGACCCGCACCCACACGGCACTGTTTGCCTTTGCTGCCGTTGTGGTGGTCCTCCCCCTTTTCCCCCTCTTTGCTTCCGATCGGACTCAGGATCTGCGCTGAGATTTTTTGCCCAACAAAATTATTTTCCAAGAAAACGATTGCACTTGATCATAGCTGCGGCGACCCACGTCGTTGCCTGTGGATGTGATTCTTGGTGATTCAACGATTCCTCGTTCTCCTTCCAGAACGTCGGTGTGCCAACGTTCTACTATGGGCGGCATGCCCACAAGCGGCGTTAGTGAAGGAATTTCCTAAGGCGTGCAACCTCTCACCGCCTTTTTCTCTGTGAGCATACAAGGCGTTTTCCAGACACAATGGATTTGGGTCACTGCTTGCGGTGGTGCGGGAAAGACGAATAAAAAGAAATGAGAAGGCCGCTGTACTGTTGCTTTCCTGCTGTGTGCCGATGTTAGTCTGCGTCGTATCTCTTTCCTTCTTCTTCATTTCTTTTGCCTTCGTGCTGTGTCTCTCTCGAATGACATGTCGGTTACCAAACAGACCTCTTCATGAAACGGGATTGATGCGCGTAGCCCCTGCACTCCCACCGGCTCACGTTCCTCATCTGATAGGAACACTTTCACTTTCTCTTTCTTCAGTTCTCCACCTGTACTACAGTTCTCTCAGTTCTGTCCTCCTTTTCTCCTACTGCTCTTTCTCGCATCCTATCAACAGTGACTGCTGTTGATGACTTGTACACGCTGTACCGCATCATGAGTGGGTCTCTTGGCACAGAAGCTGCGATACCACTTTATGGGGTTTTGGTCTCCTCACGTCCACATAGTCTCTCCGTTTGGCGGGCTCGAAGTGTGTTGTGCTCATTACAGGCGTCGATCGCTCTCTCTTGATAGTCTCCGTTATGGGCGCTCTTGTGCGAGCCAATCTGCGCTTTGAGGGAGTGCTAGGCACCTACACTTTGGCCGTTTCTTTTCTCCACCATGTTGATAAGCGCTTTTTGCCGAGCTTTTCGTGTGCCCGAAGACCGCGGGCAACGGCATGACAAAATTGCTGCACGTACATCCGTGATTTATTGCTGCATTTGACTAGCCTCCTTCGAAAAAATGTGCCACTCAGGGGTCCTGGCAGTATATCACCGGGTTCATTGCCGTTCTCTTGCAAGAGACCACCTCTTTGGAGCCCCGGTACACCATTGGGCATACGGTTGTATGCGGTGCGCCGGCAGTACGGGCGGGTTGTGCCGTTCACCGCCACCGCCAAGGACTTTTCCTATCGCGCCTCTTCATTACTCCGCTCGCATTCGCACTCAGAGCGAATCCCTTATTTGTCGCGGGACTCGATGGAGTGAAGGCCGCTGTGTGTGTCTTTGACGGCCTCTTTCACAGCAATACCACCGCGATCTTCTTTGTTGTGTATGCTCTAAACCCTTCATTGCAACGGAAGTGGAGACCGTTGCACTCGCCAGACCATGGTGACGCTGCTGCCGTCGTGGCGAGTCTGTGAAGCATCTAGCACGAATCAGAGGTCGGCAGTGTCACTACAGAAAACTGCGGCAAACGGAGCGGCGTAGCGTGACGGACGTGACGGAGGTGCAGCTCTCTCTCTTTCTCTGCACCTCCGTGGGGATCGCCCTCTTAATCTGCTGTAGCGACGCACATTAGAAGTACAGAGGTGAGGCGTACTGTCATAGAGAAAAAAGCCGGAACATGTAGGGACATTTTCCCGAGAGCAGTAGCTCTTCTGCTCTCTGATCCATTGTTACTGCTTGCGTGTCTCGTCGCTCTAACTTGTATATTCAGCGTTTTCCTTGCATCTCTCATTCCACGCACGGTCTCCTCGTCATACAGCTAAGCAACCCTCCCCCGAAAAGCAAGTGGTGTACCAGGGAGCGGCAGCAAAATATTGCAGTGTGCGCATCAATGGCGGTGATTGGACTACCGTAGGTTTCACTCTCCTGCAGGGGTGGAGTGAAGCTGCGCTGTTTGCAATCGACGTTCCTTCCTTACCCCCTCTCTCTTTCTGCCTTTCCCTTTTCCTATGGTGGTGCTTGTTGGTCTCAAGCAGAGTGCTGCCTCGCTGCTGATAACGCTTTCTTTTTCCCAGTTGTACGGAGGTAGTCGCACACGGACAATCCTACAGCCCAATACGCATACGCACACGCTCATCCGTGTCCTTCGCTTTGCAGCTCCTTTTTCTGTCTCTTCCCCTTTCTCTCTGATTCCATTTTTTCCGCTCGTGCGATGCGTCACGGCGAGAGTCCAGCAATTCTGTTCATCATGACGGTGCTGAGTCACCTAACGATGTTACCTACGCCCTACCTTTTCTACCGACGCAACTACATATTTGAGTTCTGCTGTGCGGTGTTTGGCCTCCTGGCCTCCTTTATGTACCACACGACGGAAAGCTTTGGGACCGCCATCTTTCTCACTGAGATTGAGTGGCACCGCCTCGACAACGTCGGTGTCATCTCGATGATGGGCATCTGGTATGTCTATTTGTGCTGCTTTCAGAACCCTTTCGTGGACATGTCCTGCAAATGCTTCTGCGTCTTTTTCACCCTCGTAGTGCAGCAGAAAAACCCGTGGGACATTCGGCTCACTGTATCCCCAATTCTTCTATTCAGCCTGTTTCCCATCGTGAAACACTGCCTAGTTGAGCAGCGTCCTCCCTCTATTAGTGGTAAGCATCTCGCCTATGGTTTGCTCTGTTCCTGCATTGGTATAATCTTCTTTATCCTTGGACTTAACGAGCACGCCGACCGTTACCGCCTGTACCACAGCGCATGGCACTTTTTCGCAGGCCTGTCCGCCTTTTTCTTTTGGGTAATGGTCAAGGCTCCTGGATGTACTGGCAGCTACGGCCACCACCGACACGATTTCGTCGTCCGTGGCGGTGCCATAATGTAGAGAGGTGTCGGACAACCCTCCTCTCTTGCTCTTTTCTTTTAGCTTTGTTGGATAGAAGCTGCTGTGCCTCTGTCTCAGTTTATGTGTATCGGTGGGGTTCACTTTCTGGGGAGTAAGATGAACGCAGCTGATCGTGACGCAGTGCTCTGCTTGCGTGCTGTACGAATTCTCTGTTTTTCTCTTTCAACTAACGCTGTGGAGATGAGTAGCACTATGGCTTATGCACTAATGTGCAACTGTGCACCCTTATCTGTTTCATCTTAACTTTTCTGATAACATCTTCCTGACAACTTTATCGGCACCTTGTGGAGGAAACCCCTCCTCTGTGAAGCGCTGGATGCCAACGAAGAGGGAAAGGTAGATGGAACCAGCAGTCTCATTTCAAGTCGCCAGCTGAGTCCAGCTTCACGGTGCAAACGGGCACATACAGGTGTTCCCTTCTTTCCTCTTCCCTGCCTCCGTTGTATGAGGACGCGGTCATCTTTCTCCTTTACACCTTTCCTATCGCCTGCTCTCTTTGCGGTTTTTCATCTGCTGCTTTTCATTTCCTCAAACACGGTAGTACCTCGTTGGAGGTGGAACTCATTCACTTTATCCGCTGCAATAGAGACCCCCACATGCGTGGAAGAACAACAAGGTATTAACTTACTCTTTTCCGATAGAGAACGAAGCCATGCCTGCGCTACGTCATCTGTCCTTCCTGTTTTGTGTGTTCGCCGTTGTCGCTGCGACGCTGGTGGCTAGAGCTTCTCTTCTAGTCGAAGTTCCCCCTGAGCAAACATTTTTGCTGCAGCGGCGTCACATCGGGTCGAGGGACGAAAATGCGCTTCGTGCCATCACGCGTGGCCTACCATCGTCCTCGACCCCCAATGCGACACTGGACCACTTCAAGTCACTCTCTTCCAAGGAGCTGAGCAAGATGATCAGAGATCGTGATAGAGACTGCAGCGGCTGTGTCGAGCGTCGTGATTTAGTGCAGCGCGCGTATGAGATCCAACAGCTTCCGACCATGGACGAACGCCTAGCGTGGCAGCTGACTGTGTCTGATCGCAGGCTCACGACGATGTCGGCACGTCTGGACAACATTGCCTTTGTCACTGGCGCTCTTTCCAACACCCACTGCAACATCTCCAATGGGACCGTCTACTGCAACTTACCCGAACTCTGAGTTGTCGCCGAAACACATGATAGGTGGTCATTCTTCTATGGATCTGATGTCTCTCTCCTCTCTACAGGACAGACCCTGCTGAGACTCGCGCACGCCATAGTCTCATGGCCCACTTTCCATGGCCTGTGCGAGTTATGTACCACCCGCGTCCATCCTAGTTTTCCACTCATTATTCGCCAGCTCTGTGGCTGCTGTAACTCAAAGTGCTATTTTTTCATGGGGGGGGGTATCTCGCGTTGTGTGCGCGTGTCGCACTTTTCTATTATACATCTAGCTGCCGTTGCCGAAAGATACAGCAGATCTCTTTCACGCCGTGTGCTCTTGTTTCCCTGCGAACGGCGCTTCACCCACTCTACAAGGGCCGCAGAG
Organism: Leishmania braziliensis MHOM/BR/75/M2904; assembly: GCF_000002845.2. Taxonomy (NCBI): domain Eukaryota; phylum Euglenozoa; class Kinetoplastea; order Trypanosomatida; family Trypanosomatidae; genus Leishmania; species Leishmania braziliensis. The sequence continues at coordinate 14,606 of NC_009309.2, read as the reverse complement.
AATTTTGTTTCAGTCCTTCCTTCGTCAGTTATTTTCTCCTGTGCTTCTATTTTCTCAGCGTTACCGCAGCTGTGCTAAGTAGCCAAAAGAGTGGAAAACAGAAAGGCGGTGTGCCTTCAGTATTACTACAATTATGTGCGATATGCACGGCGAATGAGAAGTCATCGACATGCTTAATCGCTTTTGGTAAATGTAGAACAGGAGTTCATCTGTTCGAAAGCACCTCATAGTCTTTTCATCAGTCGTTGTCTTCGCAGTCACCCATTCATTCACTGTGGTGGGGGATAGGAGGAGATAAAGAGGGCACAAACTCCCATCGAGAGCAAAAGGGCTGACTGAGGATCACATTCTTTTTCCTGCGGACTCACCTACCTTAGCAAAGGAAACACTTTCTCCCACTCACTGCGTCCTTCTCATTTGACTCATCACTCTACCTCTGTCGCTCCACATCTCGCTTTCGATGCCTTCACACTACACCAGACTAGGTAAAGCAATTCATAATCCAAACCCTTCCTTCTGTTTCTGTCCAAATTCTCTGACTCTCTCACGACGCGAAGTAAAGCCGCCACCCCATCTACCACCTTCACTCCCTCGCTCCGTGATACTTCCGCCTCCCACCCCCCTCTGGAGCGAATACCCAGTAAGCACCTACGCCCTACTCTTTTTTCTCTTTTTCATCCCGTACTAACGGCAGCAATGGACCGAGCAGCGACATCTGACGCGCGCGCGCGAAGCAGCCTCTCTAAGGCCCAAGAGCACCTAAGGAACGGTGACGTGAAGGAAGCCATCGACGCCCTCTCGTCGCATCTGCGCTTCAACCAGGTGACTCCAATCGGATTTGAGTGTCTCGAGCTGTTGGCTGATCTCTGCCTTACACACGAGAAGCTGGAGCCGGTGAAGCTGATCGAGGTGCTTCGCCGGTGCCGCAGCGGCCTTCGTGGGTCGCAGCATGTGGAGGAGAGCGTACAGCGCATTGTAGACTCGGTCATGATTCGCATCCGACAGATGTGCGCGAGGGCAAAGGAGCGCGCAGAGGCGATGCAGAGCACTGCCAGTGAGGGGGACCAGATGCTGGCTGCGTTGAGCGGCGTCTCCCTCGCCGCGCTCGCCGAGAAGCGCCACATCATTCCCTGTCACGCCGCGCTGCGCCGCCTGATTCGCCACTTCTGCGGCAACAACACCATTGGCTTTGCCAAGAAGCTGACGTTCATTTACAACAAGACTGTTCGCCAGTTCCTGTCCATGTGCAAGGAATTCAACACACCTGCGTGCGTGCTGGATATCTCCACCGCTGTGTCTCGTGCTGTGTCTCACATGGCGCTGGACCACCTGCATGACCATGACGACGCGGCGTCGCGCAACGCCGTGCAGGAGTTGCTGAAGGAGCGTACAGCCTTCCTCACGTCAACGGCAGCGGTGACCGAGACAGTGGAGACGCTGTGCTGCTTGCTCAACGATATCTGCAGTCTGCGTCAGTATGGCGGAGCTTTTGACGTCCTCTCCTGCCTGAAGCGCGTCTGCGACAAGGTGCAACGCAACGAGGAGCTTATCGACGTAGTTTCCGGGGCCTACGAAACGATGAGCGATATCTTCTGGACGTGCTCCGTGTACAACTATCATGCCTACTGTCTCTCTATTGCTGCATCGATGAAGCGTCAGGAGAAGCGGGGCCCTCTCGCCGCTCGCGCCGTCCTTGCGTCGCTGTGCGTGTCAGAGGGTGACATGGAGCTCGACCCGTTTGGTCGCTACCGTGAGAAGAGTGCCCGTATCGACGAGCTGTTTGAGTCCCCGGTCACGACCAAAACGAGCCTCATCGCGAACCTCAAGACAAAGGGCGTGTACACGCTTGCATCGCCAGAAATTGTAAAGATCGCGGCGAGCCTTGAGGACCCCAACTTCTCTGACTTCACGTGCCTGCACAAAAGCGTAACAGCGCTGGCGGCAGCCAACAGCGACCTTGCCCGCTACGGCAACGAGCTGCACAAAATGATCCTGCGCTATCAGCTAGAGATTCTCTCTGGCAGCTGCAACTATGTCGAGGTGCTCTCTCTCGCGGCGTACAACGGAAACCTGACGGCGGTCGAGTACGTGAACAACATTGAGCCCGTCATTCTCGGTGACGAGTCTGTTTCCGTAGACATTGACACACGCACCAACACGCTGTCCTTCCGCGACTCGTCAAAGGCGAAGATGTTAAGCTACTTCAACAAGATCGTCGCAAACGTGGACACCGTTCCCGCCTCCTCCGTGGCGACGACATCCGGGCGCTACTCTGACTTCACCCACGTTGCCGCTTCCTCGTCAAAGAGGCAGGTGGTGCCCTCCACCACAGATCTGGAGGTGGCTCGTGCGCGGAGCACCAGCATCTACGCGCTGCAAAAGGCTTGTATGAACTCCAAGGCAGAGCGCATCGATGAGGCGAAGAAGAGCGAGGACAAGAAGCGTGAGCGTGCCGTTGCAGAGCGTCGCGAGCAGGAGGAGGCGAAGAAGGAGGAGATGCGCAAGGCCTACCTCCGCAAGCTGTACTCTGAGTATACGGAACGCCAGCGACAAGAGCGCGGTAAAGACGTACTCCGCAAGCTGCGCATCAAGTACCCAGGATTCAAGGTCGACGAGTCCATTGTCTACCGCAGCGCCGCAGGCTTTGAGGATGAGCTCACTCGCCTGCTCGCGGCCTACAAGCGCCGAGGTGTCGACAACGACCATAAGGAGATCCTCCAGGCAAACTTGTACGAGCGTGCTCTCCGCGTGATGGAGATTCCAAAGCGCAAGGAGTACGATGCCCAGAACTCAGAGCGTACACGCGCCGAGCGTGTTGCTGCACGTGAAAACTACCTCGCTGAGCACCGTCGCGAGTACGACCGCCGGCAGAGCGAGAAAGCGGTGCTTGCCAAGTTCCTTCGCGACGCCGAAGAGTTCGAGCACACGTGGCGGAAGCGTGCCAACATCGATAAGCCGTCGAAGCGCGACGAACAGCAGCGTCTTCTCGAGGAGGAAATGCGCCGTCTCGGGGCCGAATGAGTTATATGTTGGGCAAGGCGCATGAAAACGAGAAGAGTGGATCACCGTCGGGTTGTGCGACAGAGCTGATGTGGCAGCAATAGCCGTAAATCTCTGCTGGCCTCTCTCCTCACCCGTTTGGCAGTACCTTCCTGTCATTTCTGTTACTGTTGTGCACATGTCTCACTGTAGCGCAGACTACCTTTTTTTCGAGTCTCCGCGGATCCAGATCTCTCTCTCTCTCTGGATCGAGCACGTTCCTCTTCCGCGTGCACACTAAACCCTGCACCGAATGTGGGTGAAGCGCAGGGTATTTGGCAGCCATGTGTCCTCTGCGACTGAACTCCTTGATTTTTTCCTGACGGAAATGTATGTCTATGGCTCAGGCTGCACCTTTCTTTCATACTCGTTGACCTGCTGCTTTGCGCGTGTGTGGAGGTCTGAGTACCAGCGGGAAGTTCAGCTTCTGTCTTGTAGATAAAATTCTTGCCATACGGTTCATGATGACAAGGTTAATCCCTTGTTAGCATTCGCCCTGTTTTGTGTTGGCGTATCGGTGACTGCGTGCGTGTAGCTGCCTAGAGAGGGCCTCAACCATCTCTCTTCTCTTTGCAAGTCACACTTGCATTGTCCCTGTTGATGCTGTCGCTCTCTCTTTTTTTCTTCGTGTGGTTTGGAGTGGGAGACTTAAGGAACTAATTGACCCCTTAACGTGACAAGATGAATGAGCGATAAACGAAGGATGATGAGCAACAAACAGCGCTAAAAGTCGAAAAGGAGTTGGGAGAAAGGGGAGAACAAGCAGCCACGTTCACTCTCAAGCGGGGCATGTGCTGTAGTGGAAGTCTGTGCTGCTGACTAAACTCGCCACACGTTGTTGAGTTCACAGTGGGCAGACAACTAAGCTGACCAAGGCAGCCCGTGCTGGTGACCTATCGCGATCATTTGGTATGCGTAGAAGCGTGTAGATGCTCGCATGATTCATCCTATGAGGCACGTGGTGCAGTGAATACTTCTCTGCCGGAGCGCATCGAAACGGCGCAGCAATGGACTCCCGACCCGGGCTACCATGCGCACATTCTGTTGCTCCGTGACACTGAATAAATATCCACTGAGTGCGCAGTAGCCTGAAGTCAGCAGTGCGTATCTGTTTCACACTTTTACTTGATTCTCTCACTCTCTCCATCTCTCGCTCTAAGGTGTGTTTAACGACCACCACACCAATGCGGATATAAACTCAGCTACTCAGAACATAGCGCAGCCTCACAGGTTTTTAGTCCCTGAAGGAGAATACAGCTCACACTAAAACAGAGCCGCAACGCTACTCGGCTCCATAGAGGATGACTCAGTAACCCAAATTGTCAGCTTTGTAACTCTGATGGCGGATCTGAGGGTGACTGCTGTTTCCTTCAGAGGGCTAGTGTACGGAAAACACTTTAGAAATAGATAGCGCACGATAGCTCTACTTACAGATTCATCCCCTTAATGCTTGCAGCGCGCAGGGAGCTCCTTGCATATTCCCTACAATCACCCACGAAATCATCCAGCTAACAGACTTGGGTCTCAGGTGAAGCGATGTGCCACTCAAAGCTGGTGCTCCTTCTGCAAACGCTGTTCACATGACCTCCCCTGAAGTGCTAGCAAACGTACGTGAACTGCACATACAGGATTGTTACATTACGTAGGTGCACGTTGAGCCATTATGTGCCCCTGCATAAGAAAGACGTAACGTGCCCTCTAAGCGCAAGGAGTCCTTCACGATCTCCAACAACATAAGCTAATCTAGCTGAGCACATGTGATATCCACCACTGCAGCGGATGCAAGTTTTAGCTCGTTCTTTGGCTTGAAGCGCCGACTACTCTCAAGCTCGAGAGGTCTCAAAGGGCTGTCATTCACGTCGCAGAGTATACCCCTTTCATGTGTCTCGAGAAGAGTACTGCGAATTGCTCTATGGTCATGGTGCGATTCGCCATCAAAGCCTTCGAATCACTCATTTACATTGCTTTCTTTAGCTTCCATCAGCTGGAAAGCCTCGTGCTGCTTGTGTGCAGAACAGGATTACAAGGAATTAACGTCTCATTAAGGGATATACACAACATCACTGTTATGAAGACGTATTTCCAAGCGGAAGAAGTCTATTTCATATGGCAGAAGCGACTAGAGACCCTTTCCTTGCTCACCAGAGTCCCTGACTTACAGCCCATTGAAGGGTCTTCGAATGCGGCCGTCCACATCGATAGTCTCCACACATGTGCTCAACTGCGCGCCTTCACTGCTCATCCCCAAAAGACACTCCAAAGAAGATGATGTGTGCTGCGCAGCGAACTCAGTCAACCTGTTGCGGCGTATGTCTCTGCGAAGGCGCGTTGGTGAGTCGGTGTGCCTTTTTATTGGGGGGAGGGTTGTGTGCGTGGCGAGTTCCAAGAATCCGATGCGGCAGAGGCGACCCTGTTTGCAGAGTCGTCCGCTTTCGGCTCCCTATTCCGCTGCACCGGCCCGACTCCTTCTCTCTCCGGGACCTTTTTTTCTGCTCGTGCCTGCGTGTCACGTTGCGGTGCGCTACCAGCAAAGGCTCAACCGCGAGAACTTACGTCTGCGCGTCCCGTGCCCACCGCTCATCCACGCTCCACTTTCTTTCCGCTGCTCCTCATGCGCCTTGGACCGCAGCTGTGCCGGATTCGCTGCTTTCTCCCGTGTCGCTACTTGCGTGCTGTGCGGTTCCTGCGCAGTGTGGCAGTCGTTACTGTGCGCAGCACGGGCGCCGCGCTGAGGGGGATATGGAGGCAACACACCCAGCGTGCCACCATGATGCCGACGACGGGGTGCTCCATGAGCGGTGTGCGCGGGAACGGACGGGCTCCAACGGTGATGGCGTGACGCAAGGAGCCCTCTTGGGATGACGATGTCTGCACCTTGCCAGAGAAGCGGTATCTGCGACGACCGACGTGTACACAGAGTTCGCTCCGCGCTGTTGAGCCGCGATCTCGTTCAGCCAAAACCTCTGCGTGAGTAGACCTCAGACCATGGCGGACCGCTGCAGGCTTTGCGCGGAGCCCATTCCTCTCTTGACCATTCACATCCCTGTGTGCTGCGTTAGGTGACGAAGGAGGTGCGCTCTCCCCTTGCCGCTACTCCGCACTACTGCACCGTGTGCCATGCATACTGCTTCCGTAGAGCTCTTGACGACGTTGCGCACCGTCCACCGGATGGTCGTAAGCAACGCTGGCGATGCACATGAACCATTGGCGATACACCCTGACGACGGTGGCTCCTTCTCGACTCCCTCGCCCCCTATAACAAGCGCCTATTCCCAACGGTGTGCCTGCAGGGCTTTCCCGCTCATCCCTGCACAAAGGGAGGCTTCCCTCTCCTGCTATGCGCCGCATAACAGTCCTCATGGCCACCATTGCAATCACCGCGACACCCTCTCCCACTGTACCGGGGAAATCCTCCCGAGGGCCAGGGCCAGGGTACACGGGTTAGGGTTAGGGTTAGGGTTAGGGTTAGGGTTAGGGTTAGGGTTAGGGTTAGGGTTAGGGTTAGGGTTAGGGTTAGGGTTAGGGTTAGGGTTAGGGTTAGGGTTAGGGTTAGGGTTAGGGTTAGGGTTAGGGTTAGGGTTAGGGTTAGGGTTAGGGTTAGGGTTAGGGTTAGGGTTAGGGTAGGTA
>NC_009309.2:0-7840 GCF_000002845.2 Leishmania braziliensis MHOM/BR/75/M2904 | reverse complement strand
CCACGGCGGCGGCCCCCCTTCTGGGGTGTGCGATGACGGAGGGACGTGCGTGCCACAGCGCGTTAGCTTGTGGTCCAGCTGAATAGTTGCCCTGGCCTCTCTCTCTGTGCGGCGGCGTGGCTACTCCTCCCATCCCTTCTCCCTTTTCCGCCCAACCATCTCCCCCGTGCGGTCACTTCTCGTCTTGTGGTGCTGGCCGACTTGCGCAGCTGGGGCAGGGTGCCGTGTGTGTGGGGCCTCTCACCCCCTTTCTTGCACGCCTGTGTTGCTGCTGCCCCTCCACCCCTCTCGCTGTTTGCGGGCTCGTCCTGCGTCGGTGCTGCTCGGCCCCTGTCCTCGTCCTTCGCTGTGTCCCACGGCGTCTCTCTTCTCTGCCCCCCTCTCCCTCTCCCTCTCCCTGGTGTGCCATGGCGCGCGCCGCGGGGGTGTGCTCGGGCTTACTGCCGTGTGTGCCGCAGCAGTGTAGACCATTGGGCCGTCGCATCGATGTGGCTCTTTGCCTGTTGCTTCCGACCTTTCTGAGGACGGGGCGCATGACGGGGACGCGAGGAGCGGTACGCCAAGACGCGCCCCCGTGAGCGCAGTGACGAGGAGCGTTTCACGGCTTGCTCGCCTGGTGGGCGTGTATGTACATAGATGTATACTAGTCTCTCTCTCTCTCGCTGTGCGTATGTTCGCAGGTGTATGTGTGCGTGTGAGTGCGCCTAGGCAGCGGAAGGTGGACACACGCAGGACCTACCTGGTGCGCGCACTGGAGGCACATTCGCGGTCTTATTTTCCCATGTCCTTCATCTTGTTTTCGGCCCTCTTGCGCTATGCGCTGCTGCCGTGCGTGTGTGTGTGTGGTGGCGTTTGCTATCGTCGAGGTGGCAAGCGTGCACCCACGGAGCATGCGTGTGCGCGTAGAAGCGTGGCTCATGGACATTGTTCGCTGTGTTTTTTAGTTCCCCTGTTATCTTTTTTTTTTCTTCATTGTGTAGGATGTGGTGTGTGAGGCTTCACTGCTTTCCTGCTGCGAGTGACGAGGGGGTGCGGTGAGGTGATGGTGGTATCCTCTTTTCACTGGTTTGACGTGCGGTTTATCGTGTGTACTTCATCGATTGCTCGCACGGCTGATGTGGCCGGTTGTGGTTTCGCTCGTTATTCTTTTCTTGTCTTTTTTTTTTTTGTATTTTGTGTTGAGTTGTGTGCGCCGAGTGCCTTTGCGAGTTTTCCGACAGCGGTATTTTGTTTCTTCTTTTTTGGGGGGTTTTAGCGGATGTGGAGGAACATAAGTCGACTCCTTTGCATTCCCTTGGCAGGATTTCTGCTGAGAGTTTGCCGCTTTGTTTGTGCGAAGCCGAATGTGTAGTCTTTGGGTGTGCAACGCCATACATTACGTGTTTAGCGTAGCGGCTCCGTGTGTGCATGCGATGCGTGGGTCGTTTGAACTGCATGGCGTGAGATTTCTACTGCAATGCCTCTCTACGATCTGTTTTCTCTCTTGTGAATGCTTGTGTGCTTTCTGCGGGTGGTGGTGGTGGTGGCATGGCAGCTTGGCCCCGCCTGTTTCTCCTACCCCATTTATTTTTTGTACTGACCTGCGCAGTGCTACTCTCTCTGTGTGTGTGGCTGCGAGTTCCAGTGTGTTTAGGTGATTTATTCATTTATTTCAGTCTATCTTGTGTTCAGTGGCATCATGTAGACCTCCGACTCATCGCCACGGGGTATGGAGGGGGCCCATCGCCACGGGGGATTGACGTCTTCGCGCTTCCTCTGGTGTGGGGTGTGTCCCTCTCTCTTTCTCCCTGTCGCGCTTTCGCTTGCGCCTCTCCGTACGCTGTCTTGTGCACGGCAGCGACGCTGTTCGAAGAGCCCTCGGGGCGCTCATGAGGCAACCGTGAGGGGCGCCGAAAAGGTGATGGGCTGCCCGTGGAAGTAACCGTGAGGACACCGAATGAAAATGGGACTACATGGCGGCAGAACAACGGCACCGACAGCCCCCCGGATCAGGCCGAGGGAACGCCCAGGGGGAAGGCGGCGATGACACTTCTGTGCGTGTGCCCTCACCCCCTTTCTGTGTCTAAGCGGTAGGTAGGCGCAGTGAGAGCAGCACACCCAGACAGAGAAGCATACATATTCATGTAGCTGAACCTTGTCTGTGTTGTCATGTGTGCAAGGCGGAGGCCTTCACAGGCGTGGCTGCGGTGTGACTGCTGCCTCTTGCTGCCGTTCATGTTCCTCGACTCCCTCTCTTTCCATTGTGCATACCTCCACCTCCCATCCCTCTCCCGCATCTGCACGCACACACCCACCCACACACACACACACATATATATATATATATACGCATATCTTCTATTCACTTTCTTAATTTTCCTGCCTCCCGACGCCTGTCATCGCATTCTGCGCCTCTGTCGTACTTCATTCTTTCTCTCCGACTCACCAGCTCATCACAGCGCTAACGAAGCACTCGGATACGAGTCTTGGCATCTCTCGGCTCTGCACCACGTGGCCCCACGAGCAACCAGCGCTACCTGTGTCACCACGAGGGTAAGGGAGTGAGAGGGAAGCCGTTGAATAGGGGTCGTGGCAGCTGAAGTTGCTCAGGCTCGCCCCGCGTTGAGTGACACCTTGTCAGACGCTGTGCCGGTGCGTGGCCTCCCCTCCTCCACACTCGGCTCCCCACCTCGCTGAGTGCGAGTGAGCTGCCCTCCTTGTCAACCCCCCTCTGTGCACACGTTTTTCTCTGCTCAACTAGTTGGTGCGTCACTGTCGTGTTCCGTGTCTCTCTTTTTTGCGTGGCCACTCAGCCGTCTGTGCTCGCGGCCCCTCTCGTCTGCGCGTGTGGTGGTGCGGCTCCCCATTGCGCCCCCTCCCTTCCACCTGCACGTTCTCAAGCGCCGCGCGCATTTCTTTTGCTCCCAGGTCGCCGACGTCGCATGCGGACACTGCAGCGCCGGTGATGTCTTTGGTGTCCTCTCTTTCTTCCGCTGTTTTGCTTTTCTCCCTGCCACTCCGATGTACATCCGGCCACTCCACAGCGGGTGCCGCCGTTGCGGTGGTGCTGGTGACCATGCTGCTCGTCTAGCCTCGCAGTGGCGCACTGCTGCGCTGCTCGTCACAGCTGCCTTTACGTCCGTGCTGTTTTTCTCTCCCTCATGGGTGCAGGCGGGGATCACCAACGCCGCGGACTTGGAGCCCGTGTACCTTCTGAACACCATGTATGCGACTGACGCCTTTGTTGAGGATGACGCCAAGGCCCTGTGGAAGGGCATGGACATGGCCTTCTACAACTCTGGGTATAAGGCTGCCGGCGGGCGCCCCATCAAAATTCTTCATCCCGATCCTGTCCAGGATAGCCTGAATGACACAGAGGCGGTAATTCTTCACGCCCTTCATCGGCAGGAGAAGCTGCTCGCGGTGCTTGGGCCGTACATGGATACCTGCCTCACCGTGGCTCTAAACAGTGTTGATGTGGTCAAATCTGAGCTGATGCTGCTTGGCCCCTTCACCGGCTCCTCCACTGTGCGCACCTGGAGTGACTCCGTGTACTTTACCCGCGCCGAGCCGATGATAGAGCTCAAAGTTGTTATGATGCACGTGATTAACACCATTCGTGCTCGCCGTGTTGCCTTCATGCACTTGACTGGGGCACATTTTGGTGAAGAGGAGTTGCTCTACATGCAGCTCACGCTCGCGTCCCTCTTACGCGACCCGGCGGCGGTGTATGCTGCACCGCTCTCAGCGATCAACGCGGAAGTTGATCAGAACGCGTTTGATGCGATGGCGGACACACACCCGCAGGTGATCATTGTGTGGACTGCTCCCGGAAAGCAGGTGGCTCGTTTCCTCGAAAAGGCGCTGACAGATTCGCGTACTTCATCAGCGTACATTATCTCCTGCTCGATGATGCAGCGGCTCATGTTTCATCTTCACAAGCGTCTGCTGAACTCGGGCAGCATTGTGTCAAGGGATGGCCAGATACTCGTGAGTGCCACAGAGTCGCCGGTGTCTGACCAGATATCAAAATACATCAAGGTGTTCAAGACACAGATGCGTAACTACATCGAAAACTCGGGCAGCTTCGACTACTCACCCGACGACGAAACGGTGGAGACACTAGCGCCCACGTTGATGTCTGCGATGCCGCGTACTCGGAATTTCACTGTGGAGACATTCTTGGAAGCACATCCGGATCTTGCGCAGCTGATGGTGCTGGGTTGGGTGTCCGGAACCCTTGTGCAGCAGACGCTTGAGCGGCCCGACTGGATCGTGAGCCGATCAGCGTACAAAGCTGGTCTGTTTAACCAAAACCGGTTCATGATCGGCGGCGACTACGTGCTGGGAGACTATGGCGGTTCGTGCGAGCCACTCGCGCAGTACTTGGGTGCAACGTGTTACTGCAACCAAGGCGGGCGCGCGGCGATCCTTACGGTCTTGAAGGACGCCTCGTGGGACATCTTGCCTGACTCGCTCTTCACGTACCCTCAGTCAGCGTGCAACTCATCCAAGGCTGAGGTCATAAAAGCGGCGACTGTGTTGATCCTCATGCACCTGGACTCTCCGAAGCTAATGGAGGCAGGCGTGCAGATGACCGCCATCGCACCCGACGCTGTCCAGGATGACTCCTGCAAGCGCCACAGTGTGAATAGACTCTCTCTGAGTATGACGATGGCAGCAGCACAACGGCTGTTTGATGCGGAGGTAGGGAACTACTCTGTCGATATCGTTGCTGGGCCCATGCGGCGCACACTCGACGTGGGCAACACCTTCGTGGTGAGTCCGCTCTACACCCGCCCACACCTGCTGACGAAGAAGCGCAACTACGTGTACCTGATGCCGACGCTGGAGCAGCAGATGTTCCTGCTGTACTTCAAAATCGACGCTGTGCGCGCCGCTGTGTCCGCCGGTACGGACACGAGGGTGACTCTGCGAGGGTATTCGGCAGACGAGGCAGATACAATTTCAGATCTCTTCTGCAAGACAGCAGGCACATTTAACCTTCCGGACCCGTTCATTATCCGCGTTCCCCTCACGGAGAGCTTGACTGGCATCGTTTCTCCAAAGGGCATTAACGTTGTCGTTGGCATGACCGACGGAGACGGTTCTAGGATGGCGACCTTCCTTGCTGCGAATCCCGCTGCCATTATCGTAGTATGCTTCGATGACCTGGCGATGCACTACACGGAGCTTATTGCGGCCCTTTCCATACAGCCATCATCCGTACAATCGAGACTGATCTCGTTCAACAGCCTGCCGCTCTGGAGCGATACGTCGCCAGCGGCAGAGGCTGACTCACCGGTCCTTAAGCTCTTCCACAGAAGGTTCCCCGATCCTAGCAACCACACGCCGTCTCTGCTACGCGACCTAGTGACCGCCAGTTTTATTGGGGAGCTCATTGCTAAAGTGAGTGTTCCGCACACACAGCTACTCGCGGGCGAGCTGTACATGCGCAGTACATTCACCACACACAACATGGTATTTGGCCCCTTTGAGTGGGGCTGCACCACGACGGCGAGCGGTGATGACTGCATATACGAAAACTACGGCGCGCAGAGCATTGCGATGCTCTCCGTGCAGAGGATGCTGGACCCGCGGGTGCCGCAGCTGACGGCTCCGATGACGCCGTCCTTGGTGTACAGGCCTCGCGTGGCGTCGAGTGCGCTGACGCCTGCGGAGCGCAACGGCATCATTGCCGGCGTCGTGCTGCTTGTTGTCGCGTCGATTGCAGCTGTTGGGCTGCTCCTGTACTGCTGCATGGACAACCGGGACAACGACGCGGCGCCGAAGGACGGTGACGAGCCGGTGACGCTGGTCTTCACGGACATCGAGAGCAGCACTGCGCTGTGGGCCGTGCTGCCGCAGCTGATGGCTGACGCGATTGTGGCGCACCACCGCGTGATCCGGCAGCTGATCGCGAAGCACGGGTGCTACGAGGTGAAGACGATCGGCGACTCGTTCATGATTGCGTGCAAGAGCGCGCACAGCGCTGTGAGGCTTGCGTGCGAGATCCAGACGAAGCTGCTGGGGCACGACTGGGGGACGGTGTCCATCGACGCTGCGTACCGCGAGTTCGAGCTTGCGCGCGCGGACGCTGATGACGACTACGTGCCGCCGACTGCGCGGCTGAGCGAGGAGGAGTACGCCGCGGTGTGGTGCGGGCTGCGCGTGCGTGTGGGGGTCCACACCGGGCTGTGCGACATCCGGTACGACGAGGTGACGAAGGGGTACGACTACTACGGCGACGCGCCGAACATGGCTGCGCGCACGGAGGCTGTTGCGAATGGCGGGCAGGTTGTCGCGACGGAGACGGCGTGGTGGGCGCTGTCGAACGAGGAGCGCGCGGGTGCTGCGCACACCGCGATGGGACGGCAGGGGCTGCGCGGTGTGCCGTTCGCGGTGGAGATGTTCCAGATGGACGCTGTGCCTGGGCGCCGTCACGCTGCGCTGCGCACGGAGATCGAGGCGATCCTGCCGGACGAGACGGCGACGGAGACGGCCTCGAGTGCTGCTGGTGCGCTGCTGTCGTCTGTGGGCACGATGAGCGGCCCTGCTGCTGGCATCGCCTTGGTGCTGACGAGCTGCTTTGCGCCGTACCCCGTAGCGCAGCGCGTGCGCGAGCTGCAGCCGCTGCTGAGCAAGTGGGGCGTTGGTGCGCCGCCGCGGAGCCGTGCTGTGAGCGAGGAGGACTACTGCCAGGGGCTGATGAACCGCCTAGCGCTTCGGATTGCGACGGTGTCGCAGGCCCGCCAGCGGATGGGCAACGGCGGGGCCGTGGTGGCGGGCGACATGCCGGACGTTGGCGCTGGTGGGGCGCTGAACCCGCTTGTGGGCGTGGGTGGCTGTGGCGTGGGCGGCGCGGCGCCGCGGCCTTCGGGGATGACAGCGCCGCCGCGCTCCGGAGTGCCGTCCGCGGTGCGCGACCTTCGTATGCTGAGGACGTAGATGTGGGATGTTGTTGTCGGGGAATGAAGAGGAGAAGGCGTGGCTGCCACGCTGATGAGCGTTGATGTGTGCTGTATGTGTGGGCGGTGTGTCAGAGGCGCTGAGGTTTATGGAAGGATATATATTCTCCGCAGCTACAGCCTCGAGCGGGCATCTTCATGGGGTGGTGTGTAGTCGTGTGATGTACAGTGCCGCAGCGGTGATGAGGCGTATCTGCCGCTGTCGGGGGTCTCTGCGTTGTTGGATGATGAGGCTTGGAGTGGCCTCTGTGTGTATGCATGTATGTAGCTCTGCAGATGTATATGGATGTATAAGGCAGTCACATTAGGGCGGCTGAATCGCAGCTCCTGTTCCCTACTCTCGTTTTTCTGTTCTCCTCTCTTTACCTCCTGACTTGAGTTGCGCGCCCTCTCTTTTCTCTGTTTGATTGTGTTCTGTAGAGGCGCTCTCGTAGACAAGCGAGTGCCGGCGACGCCCTCCCGCTTCCTTGGACCCCCCTCCCTCAACCCCCCTACCCGTCTCTCCGTCCTACGCTGGCCGGTGAGTGCGCCAGTCGCTGTGGAGGGGCGTATCGTCTCGCGCGTCTGCCTGCTGCCGTCATGTCTGTGTGTATGCGCGCGTTCGTCCGGGCCCCGCGGCGCGACGAGGTCGGCGGGGCGATGGAGCACTCCTTGTCCAGTGGGGGTGCGGCCTGTGCACTACCTGCCAGTGCACCGTCTGGCTTGCATTTTGGCTGCGAATGGCCCCAGCGGCCTTGTGCCCCCCTCTCTCGTTGCTTCCACTGCCCGTGCCTGCAGGGGACGTCCCGCCCCCCTGCCGCCTTCGTGTCCCCGCTCGGTGAGGCGGGGGGCTGGACGGACGTGTGGCACCGCATTCTTGTGAGGGCCCCGCACCGCCCAGGCGCGTGCGGATG